>NW_026971502.1:0-16670 GCF_963678635.1 Symsagittifera roscoffensis | reverse complement strand
ACACGGCATGCTGAGTTTTTCAAAGCTACGCGGGTTGACCTCCATACACCGAAAATGCTTATCATACAATTCCATACATCAAGTTTGTGGAAAAATGCTTGTCATACAATTTTCATACAATTTCTAAAAGTGGTTGAAAAAAGATGTAAACTTATTTCTGTGGCTCTGTTTGATTCTAATAAAACAGTCTGGTAATAAAAAACGAGGTTTTCGTTTTATGAAAAAAAAATGCTTATCATACAGTTCTCATATATGGAAATTGTAAGACTGGCATTTTTTTGATGGCGACACAAAAAATTTTTCAGGTAATTTTGAAAATTTGGCCCAAAACTTTTTTTGAATTTTTTTTCAACCGCAAATCGAATTTCGTACGTAAACGAACATTTTTCGAAAATTTTTTTTTGCATGCAAATTTTAATTTTTTGTGTGCATAACGTAGTCTTGGATACAATAATATTGGCTTTTATTTTCTTTTGAATTAATTTTTTTTTTTCAAAAAAGCTGAATTTTTTTTAAGGGGTTGTTTATATATGCCTTGATCAATGTCTGATAATTTGAAAATTCAAAAATTCAAAATAACCACCATTCAGTACTTTTATTATATCAAGTGTGAAAGACAGCCGAAATCAGGTCCTTTTGTATGCATTGTAAATGTAAGACTGTCCAACCTTTGGTGCTTTGAGTAACCAAGGTCTTTGTTACTTGTGTTCGGTTGCAAGCACAACTGCAATTTTTTTAGAAAATAAATTTAGAAAGAAAAAATCAAACTTTTTGGTTTTTTTATCTATCATACAATTTTCATATATGGAAAAATGTTTATCATAGAGATTTCTTACAATTTTCTGTACGCATGGAATTGTATGACAAGAAGTTTCTCATATATGGAAATTGTATGATAAGAAGTTTCGGTCATCCCGGGTAACATAACTTTACAACAGCAGCTAAGCTAAGCATGCAGCGACGAACAAGTATTTCGCTTTTTCGAGAAACAGTTGAAATATTATGTTAAAACATTGGTTTCTAATGGCAGATGTTGGTTTTTTTGTTTCTATTTTTTTTCACTATTTTTATAGACAGCTTGATTGTTTCTGGGTTAACTGAAGAACTTTATGACGTTTATTTTTTCCAAAGTACATCTAGTTGTAGATTTCAGATTGTTTTTAATGCTCATTTTTTATTTACAAATAACTGAGCCAAAAAAATCAGTAAAACCCACGGTTTTGAGTTAACCTGCTAACTCATAGCACTATAATAGACTGTGTTCCGACTGTGTTCCGATAAAAATGAATTATTTATGCTTGGGGTGGTGTTTCGTGTGCAGTCAACTTTCGACTTTTGAACAAAACGTTTTTGGCGGAAAGATATAGTTGTCGGTAGCTCAAATAAGAACAAATGTTGCCTGTGATTATTCTCTGTACAATTATGGTAATTCGAAAACTGCTAATTGCGCCAATTTGGAACAAAAAACGCGCGATATATTGCGTTCTTAAAACATGCGTAACAAGGCAATTTTTGCAGTCCAAATTGAATTTGGGTAAGTCATTTGGTCTCATTTATTGTTTAAGGGACTCGAATGACATCCGCCATTGTAATTTACATGATTATTTGGGAGATAAACTGAAAAATTTTGTATAATATAAAATTTTCCATTATTTGGTATTTTTTTTTACAATTTGTTACCAAAAAAATTTAGTTGACCTTTAAGTGCAGTCGCAATATTCGGGTTTCGCCTTGATATACGAGCAGTCGTGTCTGATTTTTTTATCTAACATTTATAGGTATCTAACGAATAAAATATTCGTCTAAATTTTTTTAAAAAACATTTCTCAACCAAACAGAATCAATGCTTTTGGAAGTTCTAAGTCGCTCAATGATTTTGCACCGAATCGAGTTCAAAATTTCCAGAAAATGAGTTATGCCACTGCAAAGAGTTTGCGTTTTGCGTTCACATCTATATCTATCTATAGTTATACTATAATTAAATGCGAGTGACAGCTATCTCCAATGTTTAAGCATAATAATTTTGCATGTTTAACAAAAGAATTTTTTCATGTTTAAGCTATAGCATATATTGCAATGCTTAAGAAATTTTTTCATTTAGTTTTTCGCAAGGTCATCAATTTGTCAGTATTTTTTTTTCGAGGCAAATTTAAGTCTGTCTGTCTGTATACCTGCTTTTTAAATGTCTACCCGTCGCCTAATTTTTTAACTTTCATCTATTATCTATCTATCTATTATATAATTAAATGCGGGCTTCACTATCTCGCCATGTTTAAGCTTTTTCAACGTATCATTTTTGCACGTGTTGCAACCCCCAGGGTACTCTGAGGGGTTGCGAATCTTGCCTCAAATTCTCACCTCTCAAATCATTGTAGTTTTCGAGATATGACGTTTTTTATGATTTTTTCAAAAAATTTAGATTTTGAAAAATTCCAAAAAGTTGAAGATTTCAATCCTGTTGTTGGATATTGTGAGGGTAGCCTCTGGGGTTGCGAATCTTGCCTTTGATTATGGCTGCTCCAATCGTTGTAGTTTTTGAGATATAACGTTTTTTTTGGATTTTTTCAAAATTTTTCAGAAAAATTAGTTATAAAAAACTTCTTAAACCTTGAAATCTCTGTAGTGAGGCTCTGTCAGGGTACTATCAGGAATTATTAATTTCGCCGCCGAATATGACTGCTCAAATCCCGGTAGTTTTCGAGATATGACGTTTCTGATGATTTTCTCCGAAATTTTCTAAAAAACCTAAATGTAAAAAAATTCCAAAACTTTGAAGATCTCAATCCTGTTAATGGAATCTGTCAGGGTAATCTCAGGGGGTTGCGAATCTTGCCTCTGAATTTGGCTGCTCAAATTTTTGTAGCTTCCGAGATATGACTTTCTTATAGGTTTTGTTCAAAATTTTTCAGAAAACTTAGGTATACAAAATTTCGCAAAAATTGAAATTCCCATCTCTGTAGTGAGGCTCTGTCTGGGTACTCTCAGGAGTTAGGAATTTTGTCTCCCAATAGGACTGTGAATTTTACCGCCAAATAGGACTGCTCAATATCTTGCAGTTTTCCAGATATGACCTTTTTTGTGATTTTGAATAAGTTGGGGGAGGGGGGGGGGGTGGTGTCAGAGTAATCTCAGGAGTCGCAAATTTGACCTCCAATTAAGAATGCACAAATCATTTCTGTATAAGAGATACGACAATTTTAAAGATTTTTTGAAATTTTCGGAAAACTCAAATTACAAAATAATTTGTTAAAGTGAAATTCCCAAACCTGTAGTTGTGTATTTTCAAAGATTGCGAATATTGCCATCGAAGAAGATTGCTCAAATTTTGGTAGTTTTCGATATGTAATTTTTTTCTGGTTTTCAAAAAAATTACTTCTTTTACAAAACTTAAGGTGAAGTTTCTCAAAATTTGAATTTCTCAACATTGTAGTTGGGTATTGTAAGAGTACCCTCAGGAGTTACAAATTTTGCGCCCGAATGCGACTGCTCAATTGCTTTCAGTTTCCTAGATGTGACGTTACTTAATACATTATATACTTAGATATAAAAATGTCACAAATGCTCATGGTTTTTTCAAAATTTGAATTAAAAATAGAATGAAAAATTTTACAAAATTTGAAGTTACTCTCAGGAGTTGCAATTCTTGCGTCCAAATGCGACTGCTCAATTGCTTCCCAGATGTGACGTTTTTTATTTCATTTTAATTTTTTCGAAGAACTTGTATAAAATTTACAAAGTCTTATGGTTCTTCATAATTTGTATAAAAAACTGGAATAAAAAACTTTGCAAAATTTTCAATTACAAACCCTGTAATTGGGTGCTGTCAGAGAACATTCAAAGAATAGTTTTTTTGAGTTGTTGAAAATTCGAAGCACCGGAGGTGCGGTACACGCTAGTTTTATTTAAACCGATGTTTTTGTCATATCAAAGAATCATTCATGTATCTGCAATCTGCATATTTTGTAATTGGTCAGTTTCAAAACTGATAGCTTAAATTTATTTGCCGACTTTTAAGTGTTCGCGATTTATTTGGGATTTATTAATGCTCACTTCTAATTGACAGAAAGTTACTCTCCATGATTCAATCTTTTCATCAATTTTAGGTGTCGCCACAAATTGAAGCTTACGGAAGACAACTGCTAACTTCTGGGGAAAAATTTTTGACACAAAATATCGAAATGAATTTCAAAAAATTTACAAAAAAAGGACCCAAATTGTTAATATTAATTTAATTTTTTTGATTTATGTTTGATTTGAATGGTTTTTAGTTTCTGTTTTTGTGGTGACGAATTTATTGGTGTTGCTCTAACAAATTTGATTATTTTTCAGGTTTAAACCATGTGTAGGCCTGCTTGTGATGGTCCTGTATATGATCAGCAAAATCTTGATCTAGTTAACTGCACATTAAAAAAACATAAATACTGGATTATTTGCAATCTGAATCTGGGAAATGCTTATGCAAGTAAAAAGTTAGACAAAAGCCCATTATTTAAGTGGCTCGAAATTTTAAGGATTATTTTTGCTTGATTTTTTGGAATTTTCTCTACATCAAAAAACAAAATACTTTTAAATGCAAAAATAAAAGAAAATAATACAAAAATATCAACTACACCAAACACATATGACGAATCACAACACAATACAAATGCATCACCCACAGCACCACAATTACCAAGCTTACATCATAATCACCCACTATCACTAGTACCATGAAATTTTAGAAATTTAGCGCGCACAAATTTTACAAATTCAAGACCTAATTATATACAAAGCCCCATTCACCATACAGTAACACAACAATCCCAAAGAACAAATAATCGAACACCCCCATACCACAAATTTTCAATCTCAAAACAATCATTTTTTTAGCCCACGATGAGCCGACAAATTGGATCCCTTCATCGTTCAATTTCCCATCCAGCCAATCTCCAAAACTCAATTCCCATCATTCCACTTTTTGCTTTCTCGCCACCTGATTCACCTCACATTAACACATCCTCCGGCAAGGATTCTGATGCTAACTCAGACATCACAGTTTTTCATTCAATTTCCCAATTTGATAACTCACAGTTAGAAACCCCTGATGAATTCGCAGATTCAGAACCCAGCCCCTCTACTTTTTCTCAACCCCCCTTTCGACCCATCCACTCCCAAGCCAAAGTAAATCCCCCTCTACCCTTTCTCATGTTTCCCAAGTGACACCAACCTACTCCCCTTTTACAGATGAACGTTCCAACAATAATTCCCCAGATAACACACAAATATCTTATGAGCTAAACAATCTAATAACACTGCAACAACACGTACAACACCCTCAAACCCTAACCATTCATCAATTATCATCAACCATAACGTCATCAAACTCACCAACTCCCACACCTTTTTCAGATTACACCCCTTCTTTAACCCAATCCTCAACATCAACTCAATCATCATCTAGTACTAACCTTGTTTACAGAACTTTCAAAAGAAAATTTCCCAATCACCCGTTTCCCTTCAAACCCGTAATAGCACGAGACTACATAAACCATCTGACCATACAAATTCTACCAAATTTCTTCAATTATCTCTACCGTTCTTCCCTCAATATTCATATACTCACTTCGACTCTAACACTGAACAACCCAACTATGTCGATGAGCATGTATTAATCCCTACACTCCATTGGACATCATATTATCACTTCTCAAACCTACTATGTTTACCACTCATTAACACACCACAAGAAATAGAAAAAAAATAAAAATGATCTTTTCAGACTAACTACAACACTAGCACCTCAACAATTCACACACATAGGATACAAAAAAATGTTAAAAATATTGATCGCACCCGAGCTAACGAATATTCCATCAAACACTATGATCATAATATCATCCGACCTAACCAAGATCAAGTCCTCGATGACGACCAGTTTGCTAAACCGCAACAAACCGAAAAATTTTTCATCCGAACACTTTACTTTTTCACGCTCAGTTCAAAAGATTAAAAACATGATCACATCATTTCAGAAGCACTTTGTGATACTCAAGCCTATAAATTAACTCACGAAAAATTTGAAACCTTTTCACTAACCTTCCACTTCTTTACACCCAAACAACTTGATTTGCATTGTTCACACGACATCATGTTGAGAACTAAACAAACACATACTTACATTTACTATAAATTCATACAATATCACTTTGACTTACATACACCATCACGACAATCCCATCATCGATATCAATTCGTTAACTCTAATTACACATCACCGTTTTTTCTTAACTTCACATATTGCAATAAAAAAACTAATTTTCAAGGCATCCTCCGCAATTATGATCCGCAATGATTCTGTCCCCAAACCAAAACCTTCAATAAAGAAGAGTCCCGACCACTAATTGTCCCGCACGAATACATACAACCTGTCGAAATTTCAATTTTAGAAATTATACACAGTACTAAATATAATCACAAGCTTTTAAACTTAATCCAAAACACACCTTACGAATTTTGCATTGGCACTGAAGAACTAAAAACCATCAATGCGCTCCAATTGCTTTGGCCACTACTTCAGACTAAAAACATCATTCGCAAAGCTACTAACCACATCTGATGTCATCCACGATGTTTTCCCCTATAGATTTTTTCCCGATGAGTAAGTAAGTATGACTTGAATAAATTAAAACTTACAAATTCGAAAAAAAAGTAACCATTTTGTATTAAATGTTTTTTAAATTTTTTTACTCTTCAGATCACGATCATCTACAAACAGAAAAACCAAATAAAAACTCGAATTTTTTTCATAACTCATAAACTTCTATCAACAAACCGCACTGAATGTTGCAGCAAAATTTTTTCCCCACAGTAGTAAATTAATATATAAATTCTTTTCCCCAATGTAGTAAATCTAAGTATAATGAAAATAAATTATTAATTTCAATCACCAGAAAGCAGTAAATTTAAAAATTCCAGAGGTAAATTTATACAAATGAAAGCAGTACTAACCTTTTGAAAGACGATTCTTTCTAGATTTCACTTGCACACAAATTCTATTTATACTCGCACTGCTCGCCCACGACGAATTGTTTAAAATAATGAATTTCAAGTTTTAACTTTCACTAACAACAACTCGAACAAGTATTAACAAGTTTCAAACTTTCTTTTATCCCGGTTGGAAAGGATTTCTATAAAAATCCAAAATAACCAACGCAGCTTACTAAACACCAGAAACCTCAAATTAACAGCATGACTAAGAAAAGAAAACCCTTTGTACCCAAACCGGATTTAACCAGCTTAAAAAAGGGATAATTTATTCTTTCGAAGGCTATTGATAAGTCTAAAAAAGAAAGAATAAAACACCAAAAAGTCGAAAGACAAACCCAAACCAAACAATTTGATTTTTGAGAAAAGGACACAATCAAAACAACAAAAGGAAAAACCAGTAACAAACACACAATTTGATTTTTGAGAAAAGGACACAATCAAAACAACAAAAGGAAAAACCAGTAACAAACACAACAGGTTAACACAAAACACGACCCCACAAAAAACTAGCAGGAAATCATACCCTCACTCCTGGCCAAACCCACCAGAAGAGAACGTCCTGAGCATGCTTAATAGACGGCCTAACCCAACGTGCTAGAAACCACGCTTTGTGACCCACTCCCTATTTTTGACAAGAGGTACTCGAGGGTGAGTAACTCTTTAAAAATAACAGAACTAAATTGAAAGCTTTTGTGATAAAAACTAATAAAAAATCATAACTAAAAACAGAACTAACAAAAATTTATATATGTAAATTATATAATGCAGTACGTAGATCACACACAATCAAGAATACAAGCATCAAAAAACTAAGATGACCCCATCTTACTCAACACACAGAATGGCTGAACACACCCAATATGCCACCCACAATCACAACTCAAAGGATTTGAAGTACAACTTAACATCGCCGCAAAGGACTTCATTGAATCAGACCAATGACCACCTCGACGTTCAAGACGTACAGATCCGAGTTACAAGGCATCCCCTCCAGTCTCGAGCTTCACGCCATTCCCAAACAAGACGGAAACACAGTTCTCCGCCGAACAAGAACAAACGATCATAACAAACCATTTGGAAGTCAGATTGATTTTGTTGGCGGTCACAGTCATTGTTGAATGGCAAAATGATATCCACGATTCCAGCTTCCTGGAGCTTCCTCCTCCAAGAACGGAACAAAATTGATGCTCGCGAAATACAAACGACCATCATCCATCCTTCATTACAGATAGATGTCAAAGAACAAAAAACTCTGTAAACCCCGGATGGGTGGAACCAGATCCAAACTATACTTTATCACTGTCTATAATTTAGATATTTTATCCCTATAAAATATTAAAGACTAACCAATCACACTCACTCCATCAAACTAGCAACCCACTTATTTGTAAGTGCTGAAATTACTTGTAATTTCAGCACCAGAGAGATTTGAATTTAACTTACAACTTAGTTGCTTTCTCCAAGAGACCGACTCGCAGCAAAACCAGTATTTTCTAGATCTATTGAGACTAAGAAATATAAGAGTAAGATTAAGATCGGTATTAGACTAAGAAGTTGCACGAATCTATTCGGCCGAAAATAAGATAGCGTGACGAGCAGACAGTGTACCCTATCTGAAATTACTCTATGAGTTAGACAAAAGAACCCAACTCAGTTTGTGCTAGGTGTGATTTTTTCTTCTGCAGACAAATATTTTAAACAATTTTTTTAACTAGGAAATCAGAAGGAATTTGATTTATCGCAGCCGAAAATTTTTTTCGATGTGAATTCAATTTTTAAAGTTTTTTCTTCAGGGAAATTTTTAAAGAACTTGTGGGGCTTTGAAGATTGCCATTTATAGTGGAAATTATTATGAGATTGCCAATTTCAATGCTACTGATATTAACGCGTAAGCGGAGATATAATATGTCATATTAGTTGTTCTAAATAGGCTGTTTGTCATAACTGGTACGTTGCTAGGATTGCATCCTAGCCTTTTGAACCTTATATGGCGTGTGGAGGATGATTTTAAGAAAATCTCATTTTCGAAAAATTTGTTATTAATTTGAACTTAAAAGGCAGTCAGAACAACCAAGACTTCGCCTTGATACGTGCAGTTATGTTATCAATTTATTATTAAAGATTGCGTAACCTCTGATGTAAGCGTCCTGACTGCTCCTCAAGAACAGAAAAAACCATATTTTTTGGAAACTTAACAATTATAAAATGTCTAACAAACTGAAAGAAAATTGCAATCGAAATCCCCACACGCATTAACAGAAGAACCCTATCGCCCAATAATTTTTCCAAGTTTACCAAAATTGTAGTTTTTAACCGTCAATAATTTTAAATGAAGTAATATTAGTGGCGAAAGCTATACTGAGCACAAAATAACCATCCTTTTGTTTATAATCGAAACAATTAGAAAAAAATTGCATCAATCTTCAACATTACCCAATTAATTTTCTAAACAATTTTTTTTTGAAATTCGTATATACGCAAACTGTTTGGCATAACATTTCCTAACCGCATCATCAAAATCATGGGTTTCTAAAAAGAACTTTCTTAAATTGCGCGTATAAAAATTTCTGCTTTTTTTGGCTCTATTCATTTTAAGGCTATTCATGAATTGCGGTACACCTAATCCATAATACATTGGTCAAAATAAGCCCTCCTTGAGTGTTTTGCTTTCTAAATTCCTAAAAAAGCTGAAAGAGTGGCGATATACGCCTAGTTTTGTTTCTAAGAAACCTCTTTGTAAGAAAATAAGGTTCACAACCTTAAAAAACGAAAAAACTCTAAGAAAACAGTGAGCCTCATTTTCGATGAAAAACCTTGAAGCCCAAAAATTTTATCAGAGGAACAACTCATTTCAACTAACCCAACTTTTTAAAACGAGGAAATAAATAGAGGAAAAAAATAGAAAAAAAATATATATTTTCATCGACGTTAAAGGGCAGTTGGCGCAATCTGAGCTTACTTTGATACGAGCAGTTGTGTTACAGCTTTACCTCAGTACAACGTTACTCGAGCTTGTGTCGTTTCTGATTTGAGATGGAAAAAAAATTGTAACATGATTTCTTACCTGGAACTGTTTTTCAGACAAGGCAAATATCCGGTCTGATCTGCTTAATGTTGATTATAGACGACGCCATGAACCGTATAAAAGGACCTGATTATTTGGAAAGCTTTCAACTGGAATCGTATGTGAAAAAAAGGAATATATAATATTTTACTTGAATAATGAAAAGTGTTCAGAGCCCAAAGTAGTAACAAACTTGACTTAAAAAACGCTTTTCCAGGAACTTCTATCTGGAATTAATCAAAAGCACCCGGACTTTATGGAGATAAATGGAAGGAAAGCTTAAAGGAGCAAAATAATGGTATAAAATTATTCGAAAAATTACTCGAGCATAAATTTTGAAAATATACAGACCCTTCAATATTTTCCTGCATCCAGATGACTATTTATAATAGGATGAAGCAAACGTTCTGTTCTGCTTTACGGTTCCATTTGAACAAAAACAGATCAATTAAAAATCAAACTCTATGTCTCTTAATCTATTTTTTTTTCAATCTTTACATATGTTGATTGAATGGTTATTTTGAATTTTCTAATCTGCATGAGACTTCTTCTATTTAAATGAAACATAAATCTAGATCAGCCGCTTTTTTCTGCTTTTCTGACGGTAGGCTAACTGCCCGTGGGACCAAAACAATCGTCGGTAAACATCATCTGAGAAGAAAGCTTTTTAAATTGAACTTTTTGATCTGAATACAGATAAGATTTCAAAGCACTCTAATCTTAAGTTGTCTAAGGTGAGTTTTATTCAAATAGCACAACTTGCTTTCAAGTTTACTATTTTGTTAGAATAAAATTTCTGATGAAAGTTTGGCTGATAGAAACAAAGTTTAGATGCAAATTCAATCGATATATTTGAACTTCTGGGCTAACAGTAGAAAAAAAACTGGTATACACAGGAACTAAAACTGATAGAGACAGAAATTTTCGGAAAAAAACAAGTATACGCAGGAATTTTTGATGGAGTGCCCTTCAAAAGTATGGAGGTAAACTAACCTTACAAGCTAAAGCTACCTTAGATTACCACAAAATTTAAGGCAAATCTTCTCCCAAATTTTAACTTGAGCTATCTCAACAAAGTCTTCAAATCTCTTCAACTTAACCTTAAAATTTAAGATATACAATTGCCTAAATTTTTACCTTAAACAACCCCAGTGTGAAAAAATTAACGCTATGGGATCAATCAATAGTCGGAGGTATGATCACCAAAGTTTTTGATGGTTCAGTATGTAGTTTAACTACATTCTAATGCTTTAAAAATGTTCATAAAATGTTAAAAATGTCATCCATACATGTCATAAAAGCGTTGTATCATATATGTTTTCATAATATCCATACGTTGCGCCATGCATGATATCATAGTATGACACAAAATTGTTAATTTGAAGTCCCCAGTAATAAAAAAGTGCGACCATACATATTTTAACAAAAAGGTACGTCGGCAATTTTTCATGGCTTCCATGGAACCATGCATGGCGCGACGTATGGTTGCTCATTTTGGTCAACCCGGGTAGAGTGTAAATAGCTACGCTGTAATGTTTGTGAAAAAATAGGCAGTTTCTTTTGGTTCAAAAAAGATCCAATTCAGCTATTTTTTTAAAAAAAATTTATGAAGCTTACGTGTTTTTTACTTAATGCCGCTTCATTTTTTTGAAGTAAACACTTGTCTTTAATAGTTAAAGCAAAACATGCGGTAAAACTGGCCTTGTATATCAATTAATTTAAACCACTCAAGATAAATATACCTAAAATATTTTTAAAATCGTGGGGATGAAGGAGTATTTGAAAAAATTACAACTCATTTTTTAAATGAGCTATTTCAATTTTAAGATGTTGCTGAAAACCCTCTGGAATGGTGTTATGCGAAGCTGATTAAAGCATAAAATTCGTGGAGCATGAAAGTGCACTTAACATAGTAAGCAATCAATTTTGAACAAAAAATAAAACATTTCGACCAACATGGGTGAGTAGTAGATGTTCCGACCCCTCAAAATAGGGAGGAACTCTAGCATCGGTTGTTTTAGTTAGTTGCTACTTTTCCGCGCAAAATCAAATTCATAACAAATTGTGGAAAGACGTCGCGTGATATATCATATTGAAACATTTTCAGTCAATTCAAATTTTTTTTTTCAGTTTCAAGGAAAACCGTTCTTAAATGTTTGATTTTGGTCTAAATCCGGGAAAAAAAATTACGAACTAAAAGTATTTTAATAGACTTATAGTACGCCATAGAATTTTTTTGAATATTCATCTAATCATTTTTTGGGCTTAGAGTAAGTCAAATTAGTTTTTGAAAGTTCTTCTTTAAAATTTTTGAAAACAAATATTGTCGAATTAGTTTAATTTGCTAATTCTACCGATTAATTTTTATCTTTAGGATTTCAATCAGATCTTTTTATCCGGCCACTTTTTTTAGTTTTTTCATTGTGGTCGCAACTTTTGCTACATTGGAAATTTGTTGAGTACAGTTTAACCTTCAAGCTGGCAAGTTTATTTCCCATTTTCAAATACACGCATCGAGATATTTAACTGCTTTCTTGAGATGTGATTTATGCATGTACATACACACACTGACACACACATGTATGTAAATTTCTGAACATCACTTATCAGAGCTAAAATGGCGCTAAAATAAATCATTGTTGTACGTTTTTTCCGAGTTTATTTTGCTGATACATTTTTGTGTTTTATTTGCCGGAAAGTATGATTTCAATTTTGTCATACTTAATAAGTAATAACACCAAAAGCAAATCTAACAATTTCAAAAAAGATATCAATTCAAAACATTGTATAGAAGAACCTTTAATAGATCAATAGTCTAATCAGGTGATGGCCGATTCAAAACCCCAAAATTGGGCGGAGAGCCAATGGTTATGTGACAGGGAACTGCCGTACCTGATTTTTGTGTATCCACAACTATTCACCGACTGACAATCGCAACTCCGGCAGCCTTCCGCAATGACAATAAAGCCCATATACAATCAACCTGTTTTATCGTAATTCTCACGACAAACTGCTGACCAAGGAAGTTTCAACGTTTTAACTTTATTTTGAACTGAGTTTTAACGTTTTGAATTAAGCTAATGTAAGCTTTTAAGCAGTTAAATTAAGACTGCTCGCTCGCTGTATTCGGTCGAAATAAGAAAAAAATCAAAAATTTCAAACCGGTTTTTCTCGACACGGGGAAATTGTTTTGGAAATTTTTTAATATGGCTCAAGTTACGACTGAAGGGCTTTAATATGATATATCACTCAACCCATTTGGATGAATATTTGTGGTACCGGATTTTGATTGGAAAACAAAAAAAGAACTAAAACAAACCCGAATACAAAGTTCCTCCCCACTTTCTTTTATTGGATTAAAAAGTATATACTGAAATCGGAGTTAATAAATTTGCATTGTATTTGTATGTCCGAAAAAAATCTCTCTTTCATTATTTCTTTTTTTCTTCATTTCTGAAATTGTGTTTACAAAAATTTGGCAAACATGAACTATAAAAAAACGTTGCTATTTTACAAAAGATTCTACATACAACTGATCTAAACCAGTTGAGCAAAAAAGTTGGTTCCACCGGGACTCCAACAGAGGACGGTTGCGCCTTAAATTAGATGATTAAACCACTGCTCCAACCAATCTAAGCTAAGATTTTGAGGAGAAGAGCTTAGACTTAAAATCTTTACTGAGAATAGACAGCTCAAAAGCATTTGTTTTATTTGTTTGTGTACCATAATACTAATAAAAAATTTGGGAAATCTGGTTTGATTAAGAAAATCTCTATTCTTGCTTTTTTGCAGGTTGCCATGTATCGTGCCTAACACATTTGACTCAATACCAAGAAGTCTGGGTAAGCTTCTCGCTTGACCAATTTTTGCTTAATAAAAACCTGCCAATTTACCAGCCACCCATTGAAATATTTATTACCAAAAAAAAATCAACAAAAATCGTTAATGTGGTAGTCGAAGCTCATAAGAAAATTGCTCGCTCACTGATAAACAACAAGGTTTCTGTAGTTAAGACGGCCTTTTTTCTTTCTGAGCTTTTCATGCAATCAAAGTAAAGAAATCCTCGCTCACCAACTATCCCGAAGTCACAATAGTTTATGCTTTTGCCAAAACTTTAGGACTTTGATCCCCACCCCCCAACGATAAAATAATTGAGCGGCTTGAAGTAGAAACAAATAACCTATGTTTTACTTCAATTTCACCATACAACTACTAAGTGTAACAAGACTGCTCGTATCAGGGTGAAGCCCTGAATGTTTTGACTGCCTTTTAAGGCTTATAGAGCAGTAATAACATGAAAAAATTAAATGTAAAAAAATAAAATGAATGTTTTTTTTTCTAATATTTGAAACTTTTCTGGAAAATCATATAAAGTACCAAAAATAGATTTCTCTACTTGTAACAAATCAAGTATGGCAAGTAAGCTTCATTCAATCAATTTGGAAGATCTCTAAGACGGATTAAATCTCCGCAATCGCGCGAAATATATCGAGCGATAACTGTTCCAAATTGGCCAAAATGGCAATTCTGAAACCGCCATAACTTAACAAAAATGATCGCAGGTGAACTTGTTTTTTAAATTTAAGTTTCAGACAACAATAACTTTTGAAATATATAAATAAATTCCGTCAAAAATGGTAAGTTAAAATGTCGAAATTTTTCTGAAGCAAAAAACACCCCGAGCTTAAATATTTGGTTACTTCTGTTGCAAAAGTCAGAAAAAAAGACTGGCCGGTTGCTGTGGAAGAAGCCCATATTAGTATTTTGACCAAACTTAGTGGAAAAAAAATAGTTCCTTCAATTTCAGGAATTGATTTTGATCAGAGTAATTTTGCCGGCATTTAGACAATTTAGAGAAAACTAACTGAAAAAGTATTTTTCTTCCGCTCACAATTCAGAAAATTTAAATTCATTTTCCAAACTAGAAAAGATTCACGGTTTTGAAAACTATTTTCCATATAACAAAGGAAAGAATTTAACTTACAAAGTTGCCTACAAAGAAATTAAAAACGATCAATTCAGAGCGCGAACAAATTTAAAGACTATTTTTCTGACTATTAGACTATTTTAAGACTATTTTAACACTATAAAACAAAAAAAAAAATTTTTTTTTACTGAAATTTTTAACTTTTTATAAAAACCATCCCCCCACACGCCATATAACGTATAAAAAGATAGATTTCGTTCCGTGTAACAAATCAATTATCAATTATGGCAAATAAGCTTCGTTCAACCAATTTGGAGCGACTTATAAGACGGATTAAATCTCCGCTTACGCGTTAAAACTGCGAAATATAGCGCGCGTTAATTGTCCAAAATTGGCCAAAACTGCGATATTTAAACCCCCTTAACTTTACGGAAAATGATCATAGGTGAAATTTCTATTTATAATGGTTAGTTAAAAAGTCAGAACAAGTTAGAAATTTGTCTGAACAAAAAAAACTCACACCGAGCACAAATATTCGTTATTTTTGTATCGAAAATCGGAACAACAAGGATAGCCGGTTGAAGTGGAAGTATTAAAACATTTTGAGATTTTTTTTGCAATTTGCTCCGATTTTTGGTTGATCGGCTGTAAGCGTATTTGAAGAAAAGCCTAACAAATAGGCACTTGCAGATTAATGGATTCGTTTCCTTCAGGGATTCGTCCCATTGACTGCCCCATTTGACACTATTTTAAGACCTCCATTTTGGGCGGCTGATCGTAACAAAGATCTTATGATGTTTTACGCGCCAATATACACTAAATTTGAGGGGTAGCGTGCCGGAAAAAAATGCAGTATTTTGGTCAAAAATGTTCAAAAAGTGCCTGAAAACGGTTTTTTTCGCTTGATTTTATTTTAACGTAAATAGTAAGGTAAAAGTCAAAATTTGTTTAAAGTTTTGCCAGGGAGCACTACTTGATTAGCTGAAATGCTTTTCAGTGATCTCTTCAAAGTTTTTATTTAAGAATTTTGTTATTTTTATTTACATTATCTGCTGTAGCCGGTAAGGTAATTTAAACTCTCTAACTTTAATTTTCTTTGAAGTGATTTTTCTGAGTGAAGTTATCACTATCTGGAGAATTGTTTTTTCTTCCACGAAAACTATTTCTGGATGAATGTCTCAAAAGTGTTCCAAGTGTCCTTCCCCTCGATTTGTACGAACGCGGGTTTTCTGTATAGATTCCCCATGAGAACGCTGCAATGCACGGTATTTGCATAACATTTCCTTTATTGGACAAACATTTTAAAAGTTGATTCAAACAACTATCTGAAAAAAGCTATCAAAAATACTAATAAAAATGATCTTATAAAAAAAATGATAAAAAAGATTTATAAAAAAATAACTTAGGTTAGGAGACAAACGGGAACAAGTTTCAACTTTCAAAAATACTATCTCAAACTCTTCTAGTTGCGATTAATATTTTCGTTTACTATGTGTAAAAAAATTAATCTCTTTACAACAAAAACTACGAGAGAATTAAACAAACTGTATGACAAATTAAACGTTTCAAATTTGTATTTTCAAAGGCAAATAATAAAGCCAAATAAATGTCACTCCTCAAATTTTTATTTAGTGAGGTCAATGTACAACTGGT
>NW_026971501.1:0-13415 GCF_963678635.1 Symsagittifera roscoffensis | reverse complement strand
AAACTGCAATATAAGGAAATGAAATGAACCAACTATTGATACTACGTCGAATATTTACTAACTAGTTAATCGAAGTTTTCACTATGAAAACTATCCGAAGCATTGCTCTGATATACGAGCAGCCTTAGTATGCAGCTTTGAAACGTTCAGATTGTACGAATGGGGGTCAACTGATGGGCAATTATTTTTTGTTTTTTTGAGGCTCAGAATTGTTACAATATGAATTGAGGACAGCTATTTGATCTCGTCAAGACATTACTGGACGCTAAATACGTCACATTGTTCCTAAGATCATTTTTATAAAAAAAGATTGAAGGAACTTTCGAGGGTTTGCTTGTTGATCCGTATTTCAAATTAAATAATGGAAAAATTGTAGTCGATGTGGGTCTTTTTCACGACAAAAATCATTTTTATAGTGGTAGTTTGAAGGATAGTTTTTTTTGACATCTTAACTTTTATGAAATCTTGTGCTCAACTTTTTAACAAAGATGTAGCCCGTAGTCTTGTGTTTCTAGTTTAGGCACAATTGAATAGAGCCAAGTTGAGAAATGGACGAACAATATCTTTCGTTTTATAACCGCACAAGCGGCTCTTTAATACAACCGTTGCAAATTAAATTGCGGAAAAATATTGGTCTTTTTAATACTTTACTATACGCTACATAGATATTTTTATACTTTGCACAGTGGGGGAAAGTTCAAAAAACAATGACCCGTTTCAGCAATTAATTTCTTTATAGCGTAAAAAGGTAATCAGAACATTCAAAGCTGTTTTGCCCTTCTACCCGCACTTTTTACTTAATTATCTAAATCTAATTGTTCCGAATTTCAAAGATAACGGAATATTTATGCTTGGAGCGGTTTTTTTAATCAGTCATGTTTCGGCGATCGAAATTAGAGTTTTTGACAACACAAATATGATCCATTGAAGATGCTGATAATTTCTTGCAAAAACTCTGAGGGGATTGTTCTCACGCGCTAAAGCGAATCAACGACTTTTAAACTGTCTTACTTTTCCGAGTTGTTGATTACTGAGCTCTGATTGGTTGGTAAAATGTTTGCGCACTCGGTCATTCGCATGTGAGGGATTCCCCAATAATTATGATAATGATTCCGATTACAACGTTTTTTTAAAAGAAAACTACCTTGGCAATCAGCGCACAAGAAAAAAATGACGTAAGCTAGCGCAAAACATAATTCCAGCCTCAAGGGGAATCGTTTTATTTTAAAAATCCAGACTAGTTTTTAGATAGAATAAGAAAAAACATAGCTAAATTTGTTTATGTAGCCCAACAAAAACTAATAAAATATAATTTTTCTCGATTTTGTGTGAACATAATTATTTTTGTTCAATAGCCATTAAATTGTCAATTTTATCTTAAAAAACACCAATGTTTTCAAATAAAAAGATATAATAAGAAAAGCTTGCGCTCATTTTTTGAGATAACAGCCTTCTTACGTTTATAATGGGCTACATATGAGGTTTGCAGTGATATAGTTTTGTCAGTAAACTAACAAATAGGGTTGCAGTAATCTTGAGTGACTAATGAATGCTAAAAAAGATCATTTTTTGGATAAATTTACTTGGTCCCGAAATTTGCAAAACAAACTGCTTATGTTGATTCTGTTAAAAATTTTACGAAATATTGGGTTTCATCAATTTTTGTCTAAAATCAACACATTTTGAGAAAAACGCGTTTTAAAATTCAAGTTTTTTTTTTAATTTGTCTAGATATTTTATATCAGCACTGTAATTGCCAGACAATATGAGTTTTGTTACGCTCTTAACGAATTGATTTTTGTTCCGACTTTCGATACGAAAGTAACGGAATATTTGTGCTCGGGGTGGGTTTTTTTTTCTTCAGACAAATTTCGACTTTTTAACTAGCCATTTTTGACGGAATTTTTGTATATCATTCGAAAGCTATTGTTGTCCTGAGCTTAAATTTGAAAAGATATTTCACCTGTGATCATTTTTCGTAAAGTTATGAGGGTTTAAATATTGCCATTTTGGTCATTTTGACCAATTTGGGACAATCAGCGCGCGATATAATTCGCGCTATTAACGCGTAAGCGGAGATTTAATCCGTCTCTTAAATCGTTCCAAATTGGTTGAACGAAGCTTATTTGTCATAATTGATTTGTTACAAGGAACGAAAACTATCTTTTTATACTTTATATGGCGTGTGGGGGGATGATTTAAAAAAAAAAATTTCAAATTTTAGAAAAAAAAAATTTTCATTTTGTATTATTTTATTTTTTTTTAAATGTTATTACTGCTGCTTCATAAACCTTAAAAGGCAGTCGGAACATTCAGGGCTTCGCCCTGATACGAGCAGTCTTGTTTAACTTATGAAATTGTCGAGTTACTTCGTCTTAAGTTGAAGATAGTTCTTAAGTTAAAATTAGATTTTCAAAAATTTTTCCCGAAGTTTTGATCAATTGAACTTGGAGATAAAGCATGAGATTTTTTCCTTAAACTATGACTCTCGAGTGAACCAATTGCGTACTAACCTCCCGCAGCTTTGAGGCTAATAGTTACATCTTGTTCAAGTGCGGCCGATCTTAAGATCGGAAAGTAGAACCAATTTTCCCTGCAGCGCCATTCGTCTTGTTCGTTTTTGCAGCTAAACCGTCGACAGGAGAAATTTAGTTTGTAGGACGCTGTGTCGCCTCTTCCTATTCGTTCTGGCAGTTGTTTCATCAGAAAATACACTTGTTCTTTCTTTTCTTCCGTGAATATCATTTTTTCGTCAATTGAAAGTGTGTTGGCTGCCTAAAATTAGCAAGCAGTGGTTACCGGCTCCTGCGAAAATTGAGAAGCAGAGAACGTTATCAGAGCATAGGATAAACTACACCAACTGAAAAAATTGACTGAAGTGTGTGTGTGGGGGGGATCTTGTTAGATCCTATAGCACCCGGGTCGACATCCCAGGCTCCTGTCCAGACTTTTACGGAAAGTTTTTGGGCAGACAAGACTTTAGCGACCGAAATTAGACATGTTTAGACTTTTGCGACCAAAACTTGACTTTCCAGACTTTAGCAATCACAATGATCTGTCACGTCGATGGCTTGACTGAAAAATTGCCACCCATATTTGGTATGACCAGATTTTCGCGACCAAGGTTTGCCTTTTTCAGACATTGGCGACCAAGGCGGAGACAGTGCGACCAGCGCAAATCAGTAAACGGCACTGTTCAAAGAAACAGGGTATGTTGAAGTGCTGATAGCATCAGACAACTAAAGTTTACTACACATTACAAGAAAATTTGGAGCAGAATAATGATTAAATTGGTTGGTGTATATCATCATAAGAAGTCGAGTGAAAAAGTAAACACATGCACAAAAATTGGAAGATCTTTATGAGGCCAAACTGTGAAATTATTTATGCGAAAGCTTAGAACGCTAGACGTCTGAAAACAGACAATTTGTGTCGAATGGCGATCTAACAAAATGTTTTGCATTTTGATAAGAGAATAATTAAAAGTTATGAAACGGTAGATGTGTTTTGAAAACAATTTCTTATGATTACTATTATTGTTCCGACTTTCGATACGAAAGTGACGGAATATTTGTGCTAGGGCTGGTTTTTTTCTTCAGAAAAATGTCGACTTTTTAACTAGCCATTTTTGACAAAATTTTTTTTATATCATTCGAAAGGTATTGTTGTCCTGAGCTCAAATTTGAAAAGATAATTCACCTGTGATCATTTTTCGTAAAGTTACGGGGGTTTAAACATTGCCATTTTGGCCAATTTGGGACAATTAACGCGCGATATATTTCGCGCTATTAACGCGTAAGCGGAGATTTAATCCGTCAAAGAAATCGTTCCAAATTGGTTGAAAGAAGCTTATTTGCCTTAATTGATTCGTTACAGGGAGCGAAATCTATCACTTTGTACTTTTGTATAGCGCGTGGAGGGATAATTTTTGTAAAAAACTTCAAATTTTAGAAAAAAAACATTCATTTTGTTTTATTTTGTTTATTTTTTTAATGTTATTACTGCTCCATAAGCCTTAAAAGGCAGTCGGAACATTCAAAGTTTCGCCCTGATACGAGCAGTCTTGTTAAACTCATGAAACAATCATACATGCCTTTAATTCTGTTTTCAATAGTTAGAAAACCTGGTTTTTGAACGTCTGAATCTTTGGCTAAAATCTCGATTTTAAAAAACGGCTTAAGATCTGGCCGGCCTAATTTTTATTTTTTAAAAAATTTCCTTATATTTCGTTACATTTAGTTTTTCTATGTTATTACTGCTCCATTACTGCTCGATTTTTATTTTTTTAAAAATTTCCTTATATTTCGTTACATTTAGTTTTTCTATGTTATTACTGCTCCATAGACAGTAAAAGGCAGTTGAAACTCAAGGCTTTGTCCTGATACGAGTAGTCTTGTTTAATTTGTTCGCATGAGATACTAGTTTTTTAAGAATTTCCTTGTTTATAAAAAGTGACCGATAATGCATTTTGGGGAGTTCTGATGCAGTTTTGTTCAGACAACTTATTTTTTGGTCAATTTTACCCAAATGTTATAAAAATGAAAGATGTCGCTGCTTTGATCTCAAAATCAGCAAGATATTTTTACCGTGTTTTTTATCTTGAAAAGACAGGCATCTGAAATTGAACTGATTTTTCAATTTCATATTAAAAAAGCGCGTGATTCAATCTTTGAGCATTTTTACATTTTGGTATCATACTGATGTTCGCAAATTTTTTTTGTCAAAATCAAAACTGAGATAGGTTTTTTGGTCGCATTTTAATTCCTTTAACATTTTTTTCTGATTTATGAAAGCAAACAGCTCTATGTCAACGTCCCACCTTTAAAATCTGCTGTTTCAATATTTTGCTCTTTGTTTTTGTGTTTTTAAAAGGAAACTCTTTTGAAATTTTAATTTTTAGTTTTAGGTGATAAACTTTGGCAAAATTTTGAAAAATTTTTATTGATTTGGTTTGTTAAGACTAGGTAGTGGGTTGAAGTTTTGTATATGATTGCAGAAAATTAGATGTCATTTACAACCCTTTTAAAGATTTTTGATAAATCATGTTTGCTAAAAACTAATTTCATTTTAAGAGGTATGTGAATGGCTGGTTTCAAAAACTGGTCTTCAGACTAAATTGCAATCAAGTCCTTTATTGCAATCAAGTCCTTTAAAAACTATTGTGGGGAAAACTATTATGGCATGGTAGAAATCCTGTCCAATAATTATTTCGACTTCCTACTACTTATAATGAAAAGGTTTGATCGGAGCCAACTGCGGGTATTTTTCCTGTAATTCAGGAATGGTTATGCTATCCGATCCAATACGAATATGGTCCTTAACATAAGCTCGAAAAGAAACCGAAAATTCACTATTAATCGTTTCGGCGGAAACTTGAAAACTTACTTCTTGAGTTTTCATCAATCTCGTGGAATTGAATCCATTTATGGTGAGGTTAACGGGAATGCCAACTAAATGGAGGCGTTTTACGAGATCGGCGGATACCCATGAGTGCGTGGAAGCAATATCGCAAAGAGCTAGGGCATTAGTAATTTAAACATTTTAAGAAACTGAATACGACTGTGCTTTGCGCATGCAGTGAGAAGTGAACTTATATTTATTTTGTATGACTCTTGTTAATGTAAAATTTTTTAATTGTCGTGGTCATTTTCATGCTGAGCTAATCTGCGTGCAAGTGATAACCTTACATGGTACATATGTTTACACGGCCACAGCTAGAAAATGTTTTTGAATAGTTTGAGTTCGAGATTCGAATCTATCGTTTTTGTTTTTTCTGTCATTTAGATCTAATTTGTTGGATATCACCATAGCACAAACATCAGAACTCCCAAATCAGGATTAGCGAACGACTTTTTAATAACCACACTCTAGACTACTCCAACTCAGATCGCTCTCGACAATTCAAAAATTGGCTGGACCATTCCTTCTTTGCTGTCATGGCGAAAAGAAATCTTAATCCAAAGGTACTACTCAACGACCCTTATGGAACCAGTTCAAAACAGGTATTTTATATTTCCAATTGTATTCCTTGATAGTTATCACTATGAAAAACTTTAATAACTAACCAATCATGATTCAATTGTAAAACTTACAAAATAAATGGTATAGCTGAAACTATTCGTAGTTTCAGTCAGAGAATTTACAAAACTCATTGAAATCAGTTGCTTTCTTCTCTCCTCTAGCCTCGCGATAGACCTGTACATCTCTAAATCGGTTGAAGTATAAGATATAAGATTAATTTTAGGATTGGTATGATTATATGGAGTTGTAAAAACCTACTGCCCGAAAATACATATCGTAAAATACACAGACGGTGTACCCTATTTGAAATTACTTTATGAGAGGACCTAAACTTTTTTGTCTTTAAGAGTGTTTGAAATCTTGCTGCCTAAAGTTTTCTACCTAAAACCTAAAACAATGAACACTTTAATTATTAATTTTCAATTCTGAAGCAACGACAGCATCATCCATCAGAAAACAAATGACGAGTAAAAAATTTTAACAAAAAACTAGTATAAACATATACTCCGGATCAACCATAGAGGTGTTCGAAGTTACAAACTAAAAGTAAAACCTCTTCATAAAAAGTGATTCAGTACGACAATAATTTTGAAGAAAACTCCGACCCACCATTTCTCATACACCCTTAAGGTGACCCATCATGCAGACAAGTACCATTTTGTCGTAATTTCCTTAAAAAAAGGATTCGAAAAGAAAAGAGCCCATGCAAAGAAGAATTTCCAGATACAACAATAAAACGACAAGTGACTGACCCTTTTTTACCAAGTTAATGCAATCTAACCTCACAGTAGGGAATAATTACAAGTTAAATTCAGTCACCAAATCAAAACCACCAGTCACCTCATATAGTAAAAACTGATGACATAGGAATATGATTTTTTTTTACATTTTCATGGAAAATTTCAATAAAAAAATTACAACAAAAAAATCACAACGTGCAGAATCATTATTCAGCAAGGACGTTTTAGCATTAGTTCAGTGCTATGTCTCCATCTTTGTCTCCACAGCAATAAGAGCTTAAATCAAATTGTTTTTCAAGATTTTAAGATGCGATCTGCGGAAAGCTCACAGATCCGGAAGTATCATCAACTGAAAAAACAGATATCCAAAAAGTCTTAGCATGTTTTTAATATACTACTTTCAACTCAACTTAGATCTCATGGAGCAATCAAGAAAACAAATTCGTATAACCTCTGACGAAGACCAAATTTTTGCAGACGAAACATAACCAAATGATATTTCAAGCTCAGCAATCCAAACAATCTTAGTTAAATATATTTTTAAAAAGTTTTCTATAAAACTCCATTAAATTATATGTCAATTTTTCATAAGGAAGCAGGAAACACTAGCTTAAACTCAACATTCATGCAAGCACAAGAAAGTTAAAGTGAACAAAAATGCTAAATGAACAAGATTTCAGACACCATCACGCTTTGCAAGCAAAGAAGTTGTTCCCACAATGCCATTGAGGACACAACAAAACATCTAACGAAATCAACCCATCATTACAACACCTCCATATCACACTTTAAGTTACATCGTTTCAACAGACCAAGTTACCATCGACAGCTGAATCTAATCCCATCGGTAAAAACTCATCTCCGGGTTATCAAACATACCAACCTATATTTTAGAAAAAATTTAAAAGACCCACCGATTAGATAATCAATTTGCAAAACATATTTTTCAAATTTTCGCAAATAAAACCTTCATAAGCCAACAAGAAAACTAGTTGAAACTAGACAATCAAAATCTCATGGTCGTACATATTAACAACAGCCCAAAAGTACAAATTTACAGTCAGTCAGTTTTTATGATGAAAAGAGCACACAAATAGATCACTTTGAAAACTGCTGATTTTGAAAACAAGAATTATTAAATGGAAAAATCATCAAGAATTAACAAAATCCCTCTCAGAAGTAGAATAATTTTTTATATAAAATTGAACAAACACCACATAAATCTGATCAAAAGGATAACCAATGGAATAATAATGATGACGCTATGATTCTTTCAGCCAGTTTTTCTTGCACTAATTTTAGATCAACAAAAGAATGAATCACAAAAAAAAATTTGTTCTTGAAACAAAATTTTTGATCAACAAACCATAATACACAAACACAAAAATCAATACAGTATCAAAGCTACCAACCTGAAAGAAGGAAAATTGACCTAACACTAACATATTACTAAAAAAAACATGAAACTGGCAGAAATCAACTCACAAGATTCAGTCATAAAATAAGTAAAGCGGAATCACTGCAAATGATGATGAATCGGTAATTTGTGGGTGGCTCATTAATTACAACCAATAAACCTACTATGGTTTTCACAGGAAGAGGCACTGTAAAATCGCTTGATAATTGTTTGAAGCTAGTGCGTTAAGTAAGCGCAAAGCGCAAACGTATTTTTGAATAAGTAGGCCCAAATTCTAAAAACACGTCTCATCATCAAAATTGGATCCATAGACTTGCAGCACCAACACAAACCACACTAGACAAAGCAATTCAAAGAAGACGTTTAGCTATACAAGTAGAAATATTTTCAGATTGGCAAAGTTATTCAAAAAGATTTTCGAAAAGGTTAGACTCAGAAGGAAACAAGCAATATCAGAGTTATTTTTTGTAAAGAAATTCGTAGACGACTAAAACTATCAAATATTCCGCTGTAACAATAGAAAAATTGGTCAGAAAAGCAATTTTTTTCAATCACACATGGTAATAAAAAATCAAAAAAGACAAAAACATTTTTGATGACCATACAATCACAACTACGCCAAATAGCAGCGAAGAAAAGAGCATCAAATCCCATCTTCTATCTGTGAATCAGGTAATGATTTTACAAATCTCGTAAGTAAATTAGAGCAAGCAGAAACCACCGTCAAATAAGAAGAAACAGAGAAATTAAAGTTGAATTCTTTCAAACATTCAGACACTCACTTTACATATAAATCACATACAAGATTCAAAAAAAGGACTAGCAGAAAAATTACAGATTTACTCAATATATACGAGAAAAAAACCAAAACTCAAAAAACTCTCATTTAAAAAACGATGCAATGATTTTAATGAAGATACTAATGTAGTATCATTAAGTGTAGACAAAAACAGCAAGACAAATCAAATCGACCACGAAATCTTAAGGAACCAAATAAATCTTTTTAAAAAAGATTAAAAAAGATCAAAAATTACCAGATAAAAAAGTACAAATTTTTAATAGTTCAATTTTTGAAGACAACCTTCAGATATAAGAAAATCCGATTTCAACACAAAACCAGATATAGCCGTTCTGATAGCCGCAATAATCAATATCGAAAAAATTTTTCACGATCGAATTCAAACAGAAAATTTTTTTAAATTTACATAAGAAAGTTTTCATACTATAAATTGCAAAAAAAAACTATTTGAATGACTGTTCTCAAAATAACTAAGAAAAAACATTCTAAAAACTACTCAAACAACCGCAATAAAAGTTTATCAAATGACGCAAAAAATACTCAAATATAGTTATAATAATGGAAACAAAAACTTTAGATCACGGGATAATTCTAACAATAATACAAGTAGAAATGATAGCTACAATTTTAGTTCATCTCGAAACTTTTCTAAATCACCGCATCAAAGTAATTAGCAGAATTTAAATAGACCATATCAAAAACGTAGAAGCAACTCACCAAAACAACAACGAGAAATAAATCAAGTAAAAACTCAATTTGAAAAAACGACTTACCCCCAGGAATCTAATTGAATTTAACACCTTATCATCATTCAGTTCATAAACAATTAGGTAGCTCAAACAATACAAACGTCGACAGTGAAACCGAACCTACACTACTGATCAACATGTAACAAATTGATCATGATTTTGAAACTCACGTTTAATCAGACAATTATCAAAAACTACCGACCTGATGATAGAAATACAGAATAATTAGATAGAAGTCAATTAACAAAGAAAGAACATAAACCAAATGAATTAACAAATCAAGAAAGTACCCGCCATAAATACCAAAATACAAACACTACAACAACCCACAAAACAAACCGGCAGATTACCATTGTTTAAAAAAATCTCAAACAAATTCACAATTCCTAGGCTTCGAAATAGATTTTTTTAATTGACTCATAAGCAGAATCAAACAATATAGACATACATACAAGGAAAGGAATTCACGCCGTAAACCCAAAGATATAATTTTTAAACGTACAAAAGCAAACTAGCAACAGCACAAGGTACAAACTTACAAATTTATGGAAAAGTCAAACTTTACTTCCGACAAAAAACAACAATTGAAAATCAGAAATTTTTTTGGATATCCTTTAAAGATTATTTCATATCAGAGACATAAAAAACAAAGTAGTAGCAATCCCTTTGCTTACTAAATATATATCAACATTTAAAACATTAAGTAGTAAATTACAAATAAAAGATAATTGTATGCAAAAAAAAGCTCCTGAACGTCTTTCCAAAAACTCCAAAAACAACCTTCATTTCTTTAAAATTCTATTGCATCACTGGATACAATAACTCAAATACATCAGTACAAAAAAGTTAAAACTCGCAAAATCTAAACATGCCTGACCTTGAACTCAGACAAGTCCACAAATTTTTTTACGTAAGAGTACCAACAATAAATAACGCAAGAAAAACATAGAGAAAAATGTTGAACTATAATATTATAGCATTGTTGAAAATAAAACCATACTTTCTTTCGAATTTTAAGGATTTTGAGAAACGAAAGGCAAATTAAGTAAAAGCAAATTAAGTATTTTTTAAACTTCGCAATCTATCATACTAGACGATGAAATATCCATGAACAATACAATTAAATAACCTAAACGAAAGAGGGATTTGTCGCAAAAAGGCCATACCTTAGAGCTACATTTCAACTTTCAAAAGTCAGACCACAAGAACGAAATCTTTGAATTTGTTTAATTTTCATCAATTACACACAAATATAGATGAGTTTGAAGAATTAGCAAAATTAATATAAAATTACATTAATAAATTTGCCACACTGAAATGTTTTGTAGACGAAATTCATTCACTATTACATCTTCCGCTGAAGTAGACGCAATTTTTAAGAAACAAAGAGCAAGTAATTAAATAGGCTTTTAGAAATACTTGAACACTATAAAAAGTCTCACTTGTTAGCAAAGAACAACAACCGCCAACCGCAAGTCAAAACATCAAAACCCAATCTTCGTTTTAGCGAAAGGAAAATCTTTAAAAATGGTACTCAACGCAAAAAAAATTAAAATAATTCATTGAAAAATCAAAAGACAATTGGCGGGTAGAACCAATCCGAGTAATACTCAAAAAGATCATTGGAAAATATAACACTACTGCTGATACTATTAGTGCATGTAAATAAACGCATCTCGACGAGCAGTCTCTCCTCTCAAAAAAGTTCATTGTCGTTATTCATAAACATGAAGTAAAGGAATTGTTCTGTGTAATATCCACAAAACCAGCATTTGTTTCAGGTTAGTGAAAAAAAAATATTCGACCATCACTTTTAGATCGACCATCTAATTTCTAATCATAAACTTAGACGACCTATTTATACAATCACAAACCAAGTTGGAACAAATTACAGTTTTAGAAAAATACCATCACATTTGAAACATAAATTATGAAACAACCCCAGATATCAGTTTTTTTCCCACCGAATTTAATCTTTAACCACATGTAATCCAAAGAAAATTATAACACCCTTGAAATCCAGATTTAACCCTATTTAAAAATTACAACCTCCAAAACAATTTCCGATAATGTATAAAAAAATTATACCTCAGACCATTCTAAAATAATTTACGACAGCAGTACAATTTTGAATAGACTATAGAACCACAAAAAATTTTGATGAAAGAAAATAATAAGGATTAAACTTCAAGCACAATTTCTGATCAAAACATTCAACAGTCTCAATCACCGAGCCTGAACAAATATGATTTCTTTTTAAACAAAACCAAATCATAGAGTGTGTGGGTTTCAATTAAATTTAATGAAAATCTTAAGTTCTTCATGGTCTGGACAACCGGAAAAAAATACTGTCCTGACAGATGATTTTCGCAGAATTACACCATGAAAAACACAAAAAAAACGACAGTGAAATCTTTACAAGAGATGGAGATTGCCAAAATAAGAATACAAATATGCAGTTACAATTGATTCGTTTAATCAATAGATCAATAAATAAAAACACATTCTATTTTATTTGGAATGTCAAAACAATCACTATGAAGTAGATATAACAAACAAAAACACATTTAACAACATAAACAAATTTCACAAAGAAACAAGACAATATCATTAATAGAAAAACAAATTTCAATGAAATACTAAAACTTGCAGGAACATCAGCCAAGAATAAAAAGCAGACAGAAAATAAATTTTGAAGTTAAACGTTCTTATCGACAACGTTCTTGTCACATTCAAAAAAGACTCTTTACAATATAAATTTAAACTAAAAATTGACCCCAAAAGATAAAAATTAAGACCCCGTCATACGCTAAAGAAAATCTTGGGACAAACGCTAAACAAAACCTATTAAAGCAGATATCATTGTTCAATAAAAAAATTTTCAAAGTTTGATGTCACATCTATACAGATATCAATAAAAATTTTTTTTCAAAGTTTGATGTCACATCTATACAGATATCAAAGTACCCTATTGACCAGTAATTTAATTTGGAAAAGTTTTTCATAATATACAAACATCATTCACAAAAAGACACACTGATTCAGAAAAAAAAAATAATTTTATACAAAATTTTTTATGCCCAAATATAACAATTTGGCTAAAACTTTTCTCTAACGATTGCCTCACTTGTCTATTAAAAACGGTTTCTACATCGGAGAGAAGTATCAGAAAAAGAGGATTCTTTTGGACAAAGTCCATATTTTAACCACCGAATATCATTTGATCCGAAAAGACAATATCCCCATCTTGAGAAAGAAATTTCTTCCTTATGGTATTAGTAGACTCATTTACGCATTATATAGCAACTAAGGCAGTACTGCACTTTGATAATTGCTTTTCTTCAGAAGACTCACAAGAATACTGTAAACCATCAAAAGATTCACTATGATTCAATTTACTATGATTCGCTATGATTCAAAATTTACGATGACGGTCATTTTTATCAATCACAAAACTTAAAATAAAATCCGGTACACATACTGAAATCTTTTATTATAGAGATTTAAAAAATTATAACGAAAAACATTATATAGTAACAAAAAAACTCACTGTAATGTCATTCCTCTAAATTCCGCACTAAACCTCGGAAAAATTATCAAACAATTTTTCCACAATTCGTTTGCTGGAGTTAACATAATTGATTCACAATCCTTTACAAATAAAACAAATCCTCAAAAACCTTCAGCAT
>NW_026971500.1:0-10817 GCF_963678635.1 Symsagittifera roscoffensis | reverse complement strand
CTACCAAATTACTATAAGGACCACATTTTGACCAAAATTTTAACCACGCAAATAACTTATGAAAAAAAAGAGGCCAAAAAAGGTAGTTTTAGGCGCTCCCCCCTCAAAGTTAATATATTTTGGCGCCGAAGGGTCAGTCAGCCAAAAATGGATATCTCAAAATATTACAAAATAGTACCCTTTGTGCCGGCAAAGGTTCGAATCCCTGAATGGGAAAGTAGCGTCCTCCCACACTAAATCTTCTGGTGATTGTTCAAATACATGGATGAAAATCAAAAATCGTCTTCATCTACCTTAAAACTTGGACGCGATTTACAAAAAAAAACTACGAGCAACCAAAGTACACAAATGATATAAAAATTTGACTCGAAAATAAATTACAACAAAAAAAACAACAGTTCCGGTCAAAAAAGGTGAACAACCGATAGGAATGAATCGATCAGTTGTCAACTCAAAGATAGAAACTTCTCACGTGCTTTAGAAGACAAACTTATTAGCTTGTTTCGAGTGTGTGTGTTTGCGTGTGTGGGCGAAAAGCAGTTGAAAGAAAAAGAACGACCATCACCTCTATTGAGAAACAGTTTATCGCAAATTTATACCGAAAAACATGATTCGGGTGAACTAACAAAAAACATTTGTTTCGTGTGTGTGTGTGTGTGTGTGTGGGCGAAAAGCAATTGAAAGAAAAAGAACGACCTTCAACTCTATTGAGAAACAGTTATCGCCATATTATACCGAAAAACATGCTTTGAGTGAACTAACGAAAAAATTTCTGTCTCGTGTGTGTGTGTGTGTGGGCGAAAAGCAGTGGAAACGAAAGGAACGACCATCACATCTGTTGAGAAACAGTTTATCGCCATTTTTTACCGAAAAACATGCTTTGGTTGAGCTAACAAGAAAACTTTTGTTTCGTGTGCTTGTGTGTGTAGTCGAAAAGCGGTTGAAACAAAAATAACGAAAATCACTTGTTTTTTAGAAACAGTTTATCGCCACTTTACACAAAAAAAAACATGCTACGGGTGAACTAACAAAAAAAAATTTTCACATGATTACTTTTAACTAAACATCAATCAAGTATCAATTAATATAACATCAAAAATGTGAAAAATATACAAAAAATAGAAAAAATAATCTCCACAGATCAAAATAAATTGTCAAGTTTACGATGTCTTTCAAGACTTCAATCAACATTCTAAGAAAGGCTGATCAAACATTCATCCGGCAAGCTACCTTATTTAAAAAGTAAGCTTCGAACAACCCAGACGTAAGAATATTTGAAAATGAAATTTTAAAACCCCAAGCCATTTATTTTAAAGTAATAAGACAATTGATATCATTAACTCTATTTCCGTGTAAAAAAAGCAGAACAACCACAAATTTTTTCGATTAGAAAGAGTAGGTAGAAAGCATTAGAGAGAAACCTGCATACAAGAGTACCGATGGTTTCTATCAAAAAAGAACTCATATTTACCTCTGAATTTTCTCGAAGCAATCGAAATCTGCTCTTATAAAAATGGGCCAAACAAATATAATGCAACTAATCAACGCAGAAAAGAGAGAAAATTATCAATGCAAAACCTCAACGCTGTTTTACTAAAACATCACGTGTAAAAACAAAAGTAGCAGAAAAACAGTCTATGTAATTTTTGTCTGATTTTTAGCTTAACTGTTTAATTGTACAAAAGCAGCGTTTTATACCATGGCAGAAGCTAGAAAAATTGAACATGAAAAAGTAGATTTTTTGAAGAAAACATAAAACGCTTAGCAACTCCTACTTTTTGCATATTTGTCTTTTTTGTATCAAAAATAAACTAGACTAAAAAAGCAGTAACAAGCCGTACATAATAGAAAACGTGCTACATAATACAGCATCTATTGTTACAGAGGTTGTTTATTTGAAAATTCTCACGTGCTTTAGAAGAAAAACATATCAACTTGTTTTGTGTGTGTATGTGTGTGGGAGAAAAGCAGTTGAAACAAAAACAAAAATGAACAGAAGAATCTGAAAAAACAGAACCGACTTATTTGCTTAAACACATTACGCACAAAATCACAAGATTTGCAGTTTGCAGATTTTCAGATTTGCATTTTTGCTGCAAACTACAACATTTAGTGTTATCAATTTTTGTATTTCAAAATTTTCACGTGCTTTAGAAGAAACATTTCTAAGCATGTTTCGTGTGTGTGTTTGGGCGAATAGCAGTAAAACAACAATAAAAGTGAACAGAAAAAAAAACAGAAACGACAAATTTGCAAAAGTAAATCACGCACGAAACCACCAGATTTGCAGTTTGCAGATTTTCAGTTCTTTAACTTCGACTCTACAGTTTTGGACAAGATCTAAAGCAAGTTTTGTACAATCAACTAAAAAAATTCAATTGAAAGTTCACAGCTTGAAAGTTCACCGATTAGGAATTGAAAAAATATTGTTTTTGTTTACAAGCTGAAAAAGCTACAAAAAGTTTTTTCCTTTATTGTTTAATAATTGCTAACAAGGTCGCAATATATGATACGACAAAATACACTAATAAATTCTCAAAACTTTTCTGGAGGGAGTCGGCATTGCAGTAAGGAACCTACAGCTGATCTCGAGCACGACTTAGAATGACCAAAACTGATGAGCGTTTTTTTAATTTTCTTTCAGCGCTGAGGCTTGTAATAATTGCCATCTTTGAAAAAATAGTATAATTAACCGTCTCTGGTTCCTAAAACTTGATGTGCTTGTAGTTTTTAGGATTCTACAATCTTATAGGTTATTTTCGATATTCTGAAAGTAAATCTGATTGCCATTCAACCAATATCTAAAATTTGGTTCCCTAAAGTCTCTGAAATACAATCTTCTTTTTGAGCAAATTTTTTTTATTAAATTAGTTTCAACGAGATACACTATCAGTAAATTAGACAGTTATAAACTATTTTTAAAAAAAAGCATATCGCACATAGTTTTCAAAAACCCACTTGTAAGCTCAATACTTAAAATTATCTACAACCCCGTAATCTTTACTCATATACAAATGGATTGAATACCAGGATTACCGATTAAAAGCTAATGTAATAATTCCTAAATGACTCAATTTTATAAAAAAAAATTTAAAACACTTTTTTCATACCTCTTAAACTTCACTGATGCTAGCAAGTTGAAGTAAAAATGCTCTGATTGAAATATTAGTTAATGTTTCAACAAAAAATTTAAATATCTCAAACTGCCGGTGGTTTAACTAAACCTACATCACCGAGCTGTGGATAACAGCTATTGGCATCTAAAGGGTTACTTTTACTTCCACTGTCTTGAAGTTCAGCAGGTGTGTTGAATAGTGTTGAAAAAAAATAGGTTGGAAAAACGTTAGAGTTACTTCAACGGACATGGAAATCATTCATGATATTTATTTGACAGTGAAAAAATCTTAGCTGTAAAGATCTGACCCTCGAATTTATTTTGCGGCTGCGTCTTCTGAGTTTTTTTTCTAATGAAAGTGATTTAAATTACGACGTAGCCAGCAAACTTAGACCATATGGAGGTCAAGTTGGCATAGACGACACTTCATTGGACAAATATGTAAAAGATTCAAAAATACTAAGTCTGCATACGACTTTACAGAATGCCGTAGGTTTTTTTTCACGAAGCTTACAACAAGGATCCCACTTACTGCAATATGCTTCCCTGCATGGGTAATAGCAGTTTGAATGATCATTTGAGCGGTATTACTTTCTGTTTATTCGTCAAAGTAACCAGATTATAACTCTATTATTTTTTTTTAAATGATGAGTGAACGATCAATTGTGTCAGGTTTAAGGTTTTTGATACAAAAAGCACTTTTATTTTTTTTCAGAATTAGCCCATAAAACTTCTGGTTTTAGCGAGTCCCCAATGTTTCTTTTACTTGACCTTTTGAACTTCCCACAAAGCTGATCAAAAAGTGTACAATTCGCTGAAAAATTGTTTGCACGCGAGTAACTGGGAGTGCGAAGATTATTTTTATTTGAAAATAAACTTGGGTTATTCAAAGTTTTTTTTTGAGCAAAATTAACGCCGTAATTTACGCCAAAGAAAACGTTTATGATTGGCTGAAAAAAGAGCAACAACGAGACACTAGCAAAAGGAGACGTACCTAACTCCACCTTTCTTATTCTTGGCCCGGATGATACCAGAGAATGACATCAAATTACCTTCGACCAGAATAGAACGAAATAATTCAGAAGTCAAGTTGTGCAGCAGAAAGAACAAATTAAACTATCAAAAGAAGAAACGAAGACATTTTTACGAAAAATTTTTTCGGTTGATTGAACAATTCATGTATTTTCAACGCTACGAATCATCGCAAAAGGCCAGCCATCAAACGAGGGGAAATTGGCTTAAAACATTTTTAGGAAATTTATATTTCATGTAAAAATCCGAAATTGTGCCAGTTAATTATAAAGTGGAATTGCGTGTCAAGGACAATGACATGACTAAAAATTTCTCAGGTTAAACTCGATACAAGGTTTTTGTTGTTAAGAGGTATAGTTATTACATATGTTCCGACAAAAACGCATTTTTCTTCTTCATCAAGAAACGAGTGTTATGGGTAGAGAAAAGATATTGGAAAGTCAGAGCTGTATAAAGATGGTGACGAGCTTCACGTTGATAAATTTCCAATCGGTCTTAGCGCATCTTAAAGCATGATATACAACGGCAAACTAAAAAGATGTACAACCCGGCTTTCATACTGATTTTGAGGTCACTAAAACTCGACGAAATAGCAAGAAAGTAGAATTCCTCAAATTCCGCTCTAACATATACAAAAATCTTTTCTCCCAACAAATTGTCAACTTCCAGCTCAAAAAGTATAAGTAGACGCAGAATCAGCAGGATCGTTGCGATAAGGACAGAGATTGGATAGCGCAGAAATCTGAACAAAAAGAAGGAAGAGGAGAAGAAAACAAAAAAGGGCAAGATTACACCAGCTGAAGAAAACTAGTGCATAGAATTTAAATGAGGAACCAAAATTATCAAGAAGAAGAGTGAAAAGTTTTTTGCAAACAAGCTTGCAGAGACAAAATATTGAACAATTCGTCGCAGAGCACCGTGCCTCACTGTGATAGTTGTTGGCCTAGACAAACTAGGGTCAATTGACCAAGCGTAGATTGATAAACTTGCAGATTAATACAAAAAACTAAAAATCATATGGTTGCAGTGGATTGCATGTCCCGCTTTCTACGTTTGCAACCATTGAAATTAAAGTATGACACCTCAAATGCGGAAGCATGCGCGCTAGAAATAAAATTAGAAGAGCCCAAAAAATCTAGGGCCCAAAAAGATAAAGGCACAGAACTCAACGAATCCTTCAAAGTTTTATGTGAGAAAAAGGACCTTCAAACATATACAACAGAGTGAAAAAGTCTCTCGGAGAGGAACGTTCGACCAATAAATAAGTATTTGGAGGACAAATGGATCTACCTTTTTATCGATACAACAAAAAAAATAACACAAACAACTCGACAAACTCGACAACGAACCGCGTTACCGCTTTAGTCCCAAAAATAGTGACCAGACAGGACGTTCCACGAGTTATTTCATTAACAGTGGAAAATCGCTGAAACTGGTTTGCCGACCAAAGCTCTGCGTTGATGATTTTGTTAGAATAGCGAAAAATAACATTCCATTTCCAAAAGCATATAAACAATCATTCACTGACCAAGTTTTTGAAATCATTAACACATGAAGAAAGAACCCACCAATTTTTCTTCTCACCGATGTCGACAAGGAACTATCAGAGGGTAAATTTTATGAGTCCGAACTAATCAGGGTTTTGCAAAAAAAGGATCAAACTAAAAATTTATTTACTCTTACACTGGTGTCATCAGCCTCAAGGAACATTTTCATTGACAACTCGCTAGCGAGCATTAACAATCTTTTCAGCAAAGATATCGTTCTACAAGTGGAAGGGAGAGTTGCATTGACAGATTTAATGTTTCCCACTCAATTTAAAAAGTGTAACATATACAAAAATGATGTGCTAAAAAAGATAAAATTAAACCCAGCCTTTAAGTGACATAACGTCAAAAAAACATGACCCTTTGATATTCAAACTAGACCCTTAAAAATTTCAACGAAAACTATCGCAAGACTGATCTTGATAATTTCAGTTAAAGCATCGACCCCATTATCGAATTTATTTCAATATGGATGCATTATTGGGATGGCATTAAATTTGAGAGTCCACATGTTCCTAGTATTAGGTACCACTGGTATAAGAGTTAGAATTTACGAATTAATTGGTATAAGAGTTATTTGTTACGAAGGCTCCATTCAAATCCATAGCACTCTAACATCATAAAATTTGTCATCTTCGACTACCCGGTTGATACCTCTGATGGGACCCAATTGATGTTTATCTAATTGGTCATAATTCAATATCGACGGGTGAAAAACGGTTACGCTTACATCATTGAAGCAATTTATCGCAAAGTTTTCAGCATGTTGGATTGTTAAAAACTCGCTTAAAACATCCAGAGCATTTCGGTAAATCTACTAACAGAAACCGGTAGACTTGTAACATTTGGGGAAGGCGGATGAAAAGTTTCCGATTAAGGTTATGGAGATGTACTATCATAATCTATCGACCATGCCACAACTCTCAGAATATAACGGAGATCAGGGTACCTTGGCGCTCTCGCTGTGGGTATCCCACGAGTAGCACTTCCATTAGCCAAATTTATAGTTCCAGCAGCAAAGCGTATTGGAAAAGATTTGCTTGTTCAAGGAGCACCGGAGTTCATAGATATATCAATCGAGAATAAAAAGCCGAAACAATCCCTGAAAAATACGGTAGAAACACAATCAAAAGCAAGTTAAAGCTGGACACAGCAAAAAAAAAAAAAATTCTCATTCCAAAAAAAAAGAAATCCAGTGAGAAGTCGCTCCATTTTTTTCACCAAAGTGCGAACTGATTTCTAATATAATACCATGTGAAACAACTTACAGCTCAATAGATTTACTTGAAAAGCCTTCTTTACTCGTTACATTTTAAAATGCATTCACCCAAAAAGTTCTTCCATCTGATTCACCAGTTAGTCCCTTGGTCGAATTTGAAAATTTAGGAGATTCAAACAAGTTGATTGATTCAATCAACGGACTCGCTTGCAGATTGTAGCACGCATCCATCAAAGTAAATGTAATGTCCTGAGAACTCATGCTAGAGAGGTAGCACAACAAGACATCCCTTATTTGGTCATTAATTCTCTTTCACTTTTATTTTCTGAATCAACAATGTCCCTGAGTGGAGAATAAACTGCAACAACAAAGGCCAATTTTGCGCAGAAAATTCTTGATACCAAATTTTCACACAATTATGATGGCTTGCTGGTCAAGGATAATAATGGAGATAATCTGTCAGATTTTGATGGCGTTAATGGGCGGGCAAACAGTGCAGCTAAATTTTTGTAATCAGAATTTACAAACCATAAATTACAAGCCAACAAAATTTCCCTGAGTGCATTTGACAGTAAGTGCTATATTCCTGCATACCGAGTAACTAATGCAAATTGAACCCTCAACCATATCCATTTATTCACACCTTTTCTAATAACTAAGAGATATACTTTTTTCTGTTGTACCAATTTTTTAAAATTAATTCTATAATCTCTTTCCTCTTACTTCCAATTGGTCACTTCGTCTCTAGCCTCTTCAAAGAAATTCAAAATTTTCTGTGTAATGTTTTTTTCTTAGCCAATGTTACTTAATGCTGTTAATAGCAATCTCTTAATTCACAATTGTGTAATATTATGGAAGCTGCTCAGAAAAAGCATTTATTAAACTAATTGAAAATCTTAATCTTTATCACTCTAAAAAGTTCAAAACTAACCAATCATGATCTGCTACTGAAACTTAAGATAAATTGTAAAACCCAAACTATTCAACCTTTCAGCCAGAGAAATTTTAATCCAGGTTGAAATCAGTTATTTTCTTCACTCATCTAACCTCGCGAGAAGATCAGTTTATTCTAGATTTTTTGAGACTAGGAGCGTAAAAATAAAATTGGTATTAGATTAGGAAATTGCATGAGTCTATCAGGCAGAAACTAAGGTAGAATGACCAAGAGACGGTGTAAATTATCCAAAACTACTCCATGAGAAAAGCCAAACCGGATTTAACTCATCTGGTGCAACCAAGGTGTCTCCAACAGACCTAATACTAACTTGGCTTCAGAAAAGAATCAAACAAATCAAAAAGAATTGATACTAGAATAAGCTTATTTCCACGCCTCTATGAATCCAATCAAGCCGAACAAAAACGTAAGATACAAAGAAATCGCAACAAAAAATTTAACCAAGAGTCTGCATTACAAAAAAGAGAAGTCGACAAAAACGACAAAAAATGAAACCATTTTGTGTAATATTTCTTGTCTATTATTTGAACTGCCTTAAAAAGAGCCGTAAAGTAAATTTTTAAATAGGCGAAAATTTTTTTATATGAAGCGACACTCATATAAAATATTTTTTAATATGAAGCGACACTCATGCATAATTTCGGTTATGGATCCTTCAATTAAACACCACCTCTCGTTTTACCCAGGCCTATAACAACTCTAAAAGGTTACACAAAGCTCTTAAGTAGAATTTAACGATCTATTTATGTTCCAGTTATACTTGAAGCTCGTGATTTGATTTACTATTCTCCAGCTCTCGATATCATATCGAACCTTTTCTAAGTAAAGTAAAGTATTCATAGAAATGGAAAACGCCTCAAAAATTTGAGAGCAGCAAAACAACATTCCTTTGAATCTTTGTACCCTCACCCAAAGAAGAGGATACATAAGGTTGAAAAAACTAACAGATTAAAAATCTTATGCGAAACAAAATCAAATCGTTAAAAGCCTTTCTTCTAGAAGACGAAACGGAGTTTCAGAATCTGATACAACTGACAAACGCAATCTGGCAAACAACCAAGTTCAAATAAACAATCAAAACAAAGAAAACAACAGCGATATTTTTCCGATTTAGATGCAACATCAGAATCATCAATAAAAAGTAAACAAGGTATAAAAAATTTTATAACAAAACCCGTACAAATATAGATTTTAAATCAACCTATGAGACATATTGTTTTGAAATTTAGCATTAACAATGATACCAAATAAACAGTTATTTCGATACGACACCAAAAACAAGAATAACTCTATCCTATTATTAAAATACCTTCCGACAGTGATCATGACTTTGACAAGTACAACTTTGTCATGATCTCATTCAAAAAATTTTTTCGAAAGAGCAACATCCCATCCATGTCAACAAGAAACTCCAGAGTTAAGAATGAAAAATCCTAGGCCAATATCTATCAAGTTTATCTAATATCATCTCACCATATGGTTTATTCACCATTGTAGTTAGATCAAAAGAACTAGATAACAAAACAGCATCCCATTAAATACAAACAAATGATATAGTGATAGAGAAGTAAGTTTGAAAGTTTTTTTTTGTACAGAGTATATCAAATTTAAACAACACCGATTTTCGCAACAACTAGAGTTCCTTTTTATAATTTTGGTTTTGAAACAATTTTAGCTATGTCTCCATCTTAGACATATACGAACCTCGTTTTGTATCACCAACACAAAAATGACGAAATACAGCACTAACCACAGAAACTATTATTTTTTCACGATTGATTTGTTTTACCCTATTTTAATCAATCAACAAATCTATTTTAAAAAAATCGCAAAAAACCCATTGATAAAGAATTTTCAAAAATTTTAAGTTGATCTACAAAAAAATTACCTCGATTTTTGATAGATTATTTTCAATTTAATATCGATCTTATATAACATATAAAACAAGTAAGGCAGTTGAAACAGAAAATATCCGGAAACTTTAGTTATGCAATGTTATGTTAATTAATATACCGAATGATATCTCAAGTTCAGCAAAGTTCACAAAAAAATCCTCTCAAAAATTATTAAGGATTGTTTTCAAAAGACACAACACTTATGAATTCAATGCAAAAACTCACAATAGAGCAGCTGAAATTAGTTTAACTTCAAAGATTATATATACAAGAGAAAACCTGAAAATATTGCACAGTCAAATTACCCATACACTTACAAGATAAAGTTAATTGACTCTTTGACAGTCTCTTTAAAGTAAACTGTCTCCCTACATGAAAAAAATTGAAATTATCTCCCAAGTAAACAAAGAACAACATCCAAAAGGTCACCAACTAATAAACCAATTAATCTTCGTAGCAATAGGAAAATCTTCAAAAATAGTACACAAATATGAAAATATGAAAGCAGCCCCAGATAAATCACATCTTTGTCTAATCCTAAATAAATTCTGGGACTTCTAATTAAAGGACCAACTATAACAATTAAAAATGAGAATTAACCCAATTGTAAAGTTACAACCACCATCGAACAAAAAAAATCCAATAGTTCCTAGAAATGCCAAATTTTGTAAGTAAATATGTTTACAAAACGCATTTATATGCACCAGCAAATTATTATTTAAAGGACAATTGAACATAAAAATGATTTGGAAAAAATAGTAAGTTTACAACTCTCTATCACAATCCCAGGTCTGACCAGTTTACGTTGTGTGACGCACTCAGTTTTTGGAGTAGGCGCAGCTCTCCTACAATCTCATCAAGGAGCAGATAAAATGAATTTTTTTTCCGCAAAATAAAGACTGTTTACACAAGCAGAGCTACGAATCTCTACATTCTTGCGAGATTTTCAACCATAATATATAAGCTAACAGAAGAAAAACTTTTAGTTCTTGGATCAAAACAACCACCAGTTTCATTTACAAATCTTAAGTTCAAAACTATTTTTACACAAAAA
>NW_026971499.1:0-1000 GCF_963678635.1 Symsagittifera roscoffensis | reverse complement strand
AGCATCAACACTCTTAACAATGGGGAAAAAACGCAATACGAGAGCCTTGTTACAGCAATTCCTGGCCTATCCCCAAATAACAACTTGCTCAACCCAAAAAGAACCTGCGACGATTACTGGAAGACAGTCCGCTGAAGGAGAAAAAAGTGGCTGTGTGGCACGACGTGGTGAACAACACCATTAGCAGCCACAGAACAAACAACTATCGCCCAGCCGGTGTCGAAGAGCTGACAAATTATTTGAAGTCGAAGAAGCAGCTACGGTCGTCTATTGCAGAAGAGAAGGAACGCCCGACTTGTTTAATCAGCTTCTCGGCACAGGAGTGCTCATTATTCCAGCTACAAAACGGCTACTCTCCAAGAGCACGCAAAACGATGCGGAGCAGCTCAAGGAATATTTGAAGCTGCACCAGAGTTCTGAATTGGAGCTGAAATCTCTGCGATTGGTAGTGGCACACAAAGAAAGACAGTCAGAGCTGATTGGCAACATCAGGGGCAAACAACAGAGACCATCACAGACAAGGAGGAAGGCGAAAGCAAGACGTGAGCAGAAACTGAAGGCAGTGGAAGTGTCTGCGCTTCAAAGACAGATGTGAGAAAAGTGTGATTCGTTTTGCTTTGTGCCTTGTGAGTTTAATTACCCGTGGCCTGCAAAACAATGACCACATTACTGTTGCCTGGTGTTTGGCTCAGACAAACTTTAAAAAGAAAACTAACTTGGAAAATTGTGTTAGATTATTTAAATTTCTTTAAAAAAATTCAAGTATCTGGACATAGACTGAAGTTTCTGAGAAAATGTCTAAAAAACGATCTAATACCGGACTTTTTGAAGTTTAGGGCCCCCGAGAACGGGGTTTTTTCGGACCAAGCTGTGCATAATTTTCGATTGAAACTATTAAGGACTGAAACTTCTAGGGCAATTGAGGATAGGAAAAGGTAATGAAAGCAAAATCACTGGTGCAAAAAGAAATTGACGAACAGTGGTGGGCATCCATTTTCCG
>NW_026971498.1:0-15156 GCF_963678635.1 Symsagittifera roscoffensis | reverse complement strand
CAGAAAAAAATGAAAACTATCTCATTTGTAGACTGGAAATCAACATCCACGCCCTTGTTAAAAAGTGTAGGATTGATCCTGGTGAGTCAAAAACTTTGTTTTACGAGCGTAAGTTTTCAATCCAGAACCAAATTTTGCGAAAATATTGAAAAAGTATCGAAAATAACTCTAATTATATGAGAAAAAAAGCGAAACATTTCAAATCAGGCACGAAAGGGATAGCAGATTCCTTTTAAAAGATTCTAGGAAATATCTTAGCAAGTCTATTGAAGACAGTGTGGAGCTCTTATGTCCAGTCGGTGTCCTAATTTGGCTTAGAAAAACGGAAGTTTTCTCGAGAATTACTTTTATTTCCGGGAAAAAGTGAATTAACTTAAAATCAGGCTCGAAACAGACACCAGAGTCAACAGTTATAAAAATTATCCTGTTGAGTCCAGACGTTGTAATTCAGAACGAATTTATCCTGTCAGTGACTCAATATTTGTTCGAAATACTGAGAAATATTCGAAAAAAAAAGATAAAACATTCTAAGCTCGAAAAAATTGCAAAAATCCCAAATCCAGTACGAAATAGAGACCAGAATCATGCTAAAAAGTTCTAGTGATAGTCTTGTGGAGCATATACAATATAGTTGGGAGTCATTATTTCAGATCAATGGCCTTATTTGTTTGAAATTTATTTCGGGAAAAAGCAGAATAACTCGAATTCAGGTACAAAATAGACACCAGATCAACCCTTCTTAGCATTTATAGTAAATACCCTGCTTATATGAGCATTGGCTCAAATTTATCTGAAAAACTTTTAATTTACTGAGAAATATTCGAAAAAAAGATAAAACATTCTAAGCTCGAAAAAATTGCAAAAATCCCAAATCCAGTACGAAATAGAGACTAGAATCAAGATAAAAAGTTATAGTGATAGTCTTGTGGGGCATATACAATATAGTTGGGAGTCATTATTTCAGATCAATGGCCTTATTTGTTTGAAATTTATTTCGGGAAAAAGCAGAATAACTCGAATTCAGGTACAAAATAGACACCAGATCAACCCTTCTTAGCATTTATAGTAAATACCCTGCTTATATGAGCATTGGCTCAAATTTATCTGAAAAACTTTTAATTTGAAAAAAAAGCGAAATCACTCGAAATCAGCTTAAACTAAACTTACTTTGTTTCCACTGCAAAAAAAAATACATTCAATCAATATACGAAATGTAGAGAACAATCCCTACTTTAAAAGAAGAACAAAAAATTTCATTTTTTTTATTGATAATGAGATTTGTATCATACTCCTATGATGGACAACAAATTGACAAAAAGGGTCGAATGGTGGACACTATCTCAGATGACGCAACGAGACTGGCAGTGAGTACCCTGACAACTGTTCTTTACGAAACGAAAGTAGAACTTACGTCTAAAGCAAATAAAATTGAAGATTTTAGCGATGATCTAAACATCAGACTGAGAGAACAAGGATGACACTCCTTCAAAGATTCGACAATTGTATATAATCCTCCTTTTCATGCCCGTGATACAAAAAATTTGCTCAACAATGTGCCTTGGTTTTTGAACGGTTTTTTGAACCTCAGAGTCAGTGAAGTTAGGTTGAACACCTATCATATTTTGCCTGGTAGAGGCTTAGAAAACAGAACGATGCATTCGATCGTTCTAAAGTTAGTCCATTTCAATGATAAGCACGAGACGTATAAATACAGGAGAACTGCGAAAATCCGATCAACCCAAAATTGATTTGGGTAAAAGAACGTTTGCTTCCGCTCGATGCTTATTATATACGACTGGCTGAAAGTAAGAATTTCATCACTTCGACTTGGGTTTTCTAAGTTTCCGCTTTATGCCCATCGACGTCGGGAACGTCGTATCATGCTAAAGTTAACACTGAAGAAGATTTAGGAATTCTCAAGATCTCAATCATTCTAGAGCAACAACAATAGTCTAGAGTTGAAAAATCTAGACCGCCGATCAAACCAAGTTTTAAAAGAAAAAAAAGACGACTTCTAGATGATGACCAAGAAATGATGAGGTTATATGCGTCGCTATCTCCAGAGCAGGACAAGCCGTTTTTGAAAAAAGCGGAGAAAAACAAAGAATGAAATTTTTGAAAGAAATAGTTCCCGAAATGAACTCGAAATATTTTGTTTGTTAATCAGCAGCTTCTTCTTCTAAGAAGATAAACTAGAAACGAAATTTCCGCAAGGAAGGTTGAACTCAGTTGAGATTCTAACTGGTTAGATACTTGATAGTTGATTTGGTATATATGCGATCAGAGCAAAGATAAAACATGGTTGTTGTTTTTTTTTCGTTTTTGTGAAACAAAAATTTTTTTAAGTTACTAGTTCTACAAAATTTCTTCACGCAAAGGAAAAAAAGAAGGAAAAAAACTGATCAAAAAGAAAAAAGTTGATGGAATAGTGTTTTTTTTTTTCGTTTTATTTTACTTTGTTCTTTTCTCTCGACATTTGAGTGCTGCGACTCCTGCGGCAGCAAATTGTAGATTTTCACTCAGTGGTACTATTTTTGTGATGGAATACAGCGACTTTTGCAGTTACTATCCTGCAAGTGAGTATAAGTTTGAAGCCTTAACTGCGACTTACGAGATATTGCTTCAGGCAGACATCAGAAGATATGTGTGTAAGTTTCAAAATGTGTGTATGAGTTCATCTCAATAAGTTGTACTGGGACTTCTGCGGAACTACAATTTCGTCGTCTCTAATTCTAAATAATGGAGAATAAAAGAAAAAAAGGAAAGAAAGGAAAAAATAAATCAAGAATCATAAAACAGAAACTAAATGTGGGGACACACTGGAACGATTAATTTTTTATAAAACAAATACATGTCTCGGCTCTTACTTCTACAAAATATTAGATCACTACATAAAAATTTTAGTAGTTTTGAGGTTTTCTTTCAGAACTGGAAAGCAAACCACTCGCGATAGCATTAACAGAAACATGGTGCAAAGAAAGATACAAACAAAAATGCGGTAGTTCTAAATGAATAACAAAAATTGTTGCATGCAATAGAGCAAAAAGAGGTGGTGGCGTAGATATATATTTATATATATATATATATATATATATATATATATATATATATATATATATATATATAAATACATATCTCAAAAAACAACCTGAATATCAAACCATAAAGAAGACTTTGCGGAGATATAAATAAAAATATGATTGAAGACAACAAAAGTACAAGATTAGGACTTCTAAACACACTTTTAATTCAAGGATTGCAGCCAAGAATAACAAGCAACTCAACTACAGAAAAAGCTTAATCATAGACGTGGATCAATATTTTTTACGAAGTTTTCAAGCTCAGCTGAAACCAATGGTTACCGCAATATCAGATCAATATCGTATCATTTAGTATACTTAAAAACTTTGAGGCTTTGAGTGAAAAGAACGAAAATGCTTTTCCATGCTAAAGAAATTGAACAGACCCTTCAAGAGGCTTCAATCGAAAGAAAAACAACTAGACCTCAATTATTTGATATACAAAGAGTAAAATTTCAATGAAAATTCTAAGCTAAATTAAACGAAAAAATTGAAAAAAGTCTTAGTTAAATTAAATCATACTAGAAAAAGAAATTATTTTTCGACCTAAATACAAGAATTTGGTGAACAATCGGTTGAAAAACTTAACAGTAACGAAAAATCTCAGGGAGCCTGGGAAACAATTAAAAACTATAGAAATAAAGCAAAAGTGTTAATCAAGTCCATTAAAACCACTTGCTACGAAATCAAAATAGATAAATCGAAGGGCAGTTCAAAAATTTTTTTTTTCAAGCTTTGAACGTTTCCCGAGTATTACCGCTCTTCAAAAATGGAAAGATAACTGTAGAAACTACAGACCAGTTTCTCTTTTTCATTTTAATCAGTAGAGTGCTGGAAAAAATAATCTGTAGCAGAAAGATAAATTTTATGATATCGCAAATAAAATTCGACGCCAAATCAATTCGGATATCTAAAAAATCGTGAAAAGATGCAGTTTTGGATGTTATAGATAACATTTAAAAAAATTTATCAGCTAAAGATTGTGTCGCATGTACCATGATGATGTCGCATTGATTTGTCCAGAGATTTGATGCCGTTGATCATTCTATTCTTCTTGGATAATGTTATCGATAAGGCTTTAGATACTCAATTCATGGACTTCTGAAGTTATACCTTGAAAGCAGATACCAATATTTTGCTATTGAAAAACAGAAACATTCGATAGAGTGTGGGCTGCCCCAAGGTTGGGTGCGTGGTCCCTTACTGTTTCTGCTTTGTGTGAACGATCTGTTTGAAAATGACACAAGATTGTTTGGAACATTGTAAAAGATGAAGGCAACAATGTGCGACGAATTGCAGCGCATTTCGTTATGGTTGGAGAGCAATACGCTTACAATGAATCTAAAAATAAAATTCTCCACTTCAAGCCAAAACTAAACAGCAAACTCAATTTGAAGAACAAAGTATCAGAACTAAAAAAAAAGAAATAAAATATCTAGCGTTTTGTAACACAACATTCTCAAATACAAACAACATATAATATAAATCACATGGCACATCGATTGTCATCACAACTCAAATTTGATCACTAAAAACGGTTAGTGGGTCAGAAAACTCTTGTAAAAATATATATGAGACTTACAGTCAACCAGTGTTACAATATGGTGCGGTGTTATATAGTCTGGCAAATAAAACTGCTTTAAATAATGTTGACTTAGCGCAGAACAGAACTTTACGTATTCTTTTTAACCTAAAAAAAACTGACATGCTAAGAATAGTGAAAAACAAAAACAAATTATTTTTTTTTAGAGATCTTCACATATATGAACTAATAAAAACACTAGCAAAAATATTGAGAAAACATTACACTTCGACTGCATTAACGACTGTATACATGTGGGTGAGCTTGAGCTCTGATTTTTTGAAGTTATTAGTATCAGAGGACAAACCTCGAAGAAAAAATCCGACACCTATTACAACAGAACAGTTAGCTTCAGGTTCAGAAAATTTTCTCATTTTTTCACAAAATGTGAAAATTAATTTTTAATGGACGAAAAGACAACCAACCAGAAAATTCTGAAAAAATGTTGCATAAACTTCGAGATCTTTTCATAATAGATAACAAAGAGTTTTTGGAATTACTCAACAAGACTGTTCGTATCAAGTTTTCTGCATTTTGTGGAAATCATCACCCCACATGCTTTGCTAAGTACAAAGTGACAAATTTAGCATGTTATAAGCTCTTAAATGGACCAAACAGCTGCAATTTACCAAACAGTCGCGATTATAAGGCAATCTAAATTTCCGGTTATGTCATGAATAATAGCAATCAAATTATAAATGGACAATTAAACTTTAATCAAAAATTGTATATTTGACAAGTTAGAACAACAAAAATTGTGTTAATCTGTAAACTTGTTGAAAATGGCTGAATTCTCGCGATTTAGAAAAGAACATCAAGAAACCATTTTAGATTTAAAAAATTTCAAGAATGATTCAGATCAGAAAATTTTCATACTTTTATAGATCAGAAAATTTTCTTACTTTTTAACAAAATGTGATAAATATATATTAGTGGACAAAAACTAAACAAAAAACTCAATTTTTAGTTTAGTTCGAAAAAATTTTTAGACGTTTTTTTAAATTTTGATTTCTGTGCCCTTCCTAAAAATTGTCGAGCTTTATAAAAGCCCACTTTTATATATTTAAGTCAGCAATTGAAGCAGTCTTATGTCATGACTTTTGGTTGAGTAAAAAAGCAAAAAAAATTGTCCGTTTTAGGGTAAAATTCAATGCCCGAAACTCGCTCTAACAAATTGCATCATAATATAATGCCAAAACTGCAATCAACTTTTGTGTCCATCACTTTTTGTTTATTCCTCCCTTAAAATTCTGAGCAATACAAATGGGGAAGAATTTTGTCTTTGGGTGTATTTTAATTTTTTTTCCTCGCATAGTCAGGTTCCACAAATAATCGTAGAATTGTGCCGGCTGATACGTCAAATCAAGCGTGATTCGAACACAATTTGTCCCTGTGTTGAGAAAAATGCTGTGTAGTAAAATTTTGTTTAGCAAAGTGATGGAATAACCTTCATTAAATATAAGTTGGTCAATTAGTTTTAATTCTACAAATATTTGAATTAACTGAATAAAAAATTTTTAAGAGCTTTCATTGCTTCAATTATAACGCTAGAGCAGCATCCGTGTTCAAAAAATATCGAAAAAACTTATGTTTTGTTTGTTTTTTGATTTTCGAATATACTTGTGCAGTTTTTTTATCACACCATGCACAAAAAACGACAACAATTTGAAAGAAAAACGGGGAAAATGTTTTGTTGTCTTAGGATTCAGTTCAAAATACTCTTTACTACTTGCACAGCAACCAGGTATCTTTGTTACTGTTGTATATTTTTCCATTATCACACTAGCGTAATTAAGCGTAGTGTATTAGCACGACTATTTGTTTTTTCCAACCTAAATTGCAAAAATTACAGCTTTTCGAACGCATGTGCTTTGACATTCGATTAGTTATAAGTTAATACAAGTGATGCATTTTTGTTTCATCAAATGAATCTGAAAAAGCTGTTTGTTTCAAGCAACGGTACAAAAACAAAACTCGATTGCAGAAAATTTTAACCTCAAAATATCTCACGCAAGGTTTTGAAAAGCAAGTTCTATAAATAAATTAGCTTAACGTTTCTAACATTATGACTATTTGTGTTTGGTGCCACTTTTGGCGCATCGCACTGGCAGTTTGTTAGCATTTGTGGCTGCTTTATTTGTGACTAATGTTAGCAAAATGGCAAGGTTTTCGCCGCAGATGAGAGAACTGGGGGCTCTAAATCTCCTGGTTGTTAGAGCAAATTCGTCACAGCACAAGTTTTATCTTTGAAGGCTTGTCTTACCTGTTGCATTTCACTTTATGCAGCTGCCTTTTATAGTTTTATGGCTGATGTTTGCGAAGCATAATTGTGACGGTAATGTTATGGACCATAATCGTGACCAAAATGGGAACTGAATTACTAGCGTTTTGCCGTAAATGAGATTTCAATGATTAACAATCAGCTCTTTTTAAGTAATTCCACCCTATAGTGCCCACTAAAAAGCTCCCATTCCCAAGTTACCAAGACAATCACAGCTTACCCTTTTTTCAACATTATACCTTGCTTTTTATAATTTATAGAGTCAACAGAATCAGTGTAGTTAATCGATTTTTAATAAGATCCTAACATTTTATTTTAACATTTTTTGTATTTTTTTGAAAAGGAGCTTTGGTCTGTTGCAGGCAAAAAGGACACCAAGATGGGGGTGTACACGAAGTGGCGGGACTTCTACAAGGCGCCAGTTACCACCTTCATCTTACACTTCGCAGCCAATCTAGTCTTCATTGGACTATTCTCTTACATGGTATCACTCATATCTTTCATTAACGTCACACGTGAAACATTTTGTATGAAGTTTTTAACCCTAATACTTTTTAATTTGAAAGCCAAAATTTTGTCCAATTTTTACAAATCTGTAAGTTTGAACAGATAAATCAATTACTTGTGATTTTTTCTTTTTTTTGAGGCCTACAAAGTAGCTTTTATTTATTTGACGATTCTGAAGTATGATCCCTTTGCCTATATCTTAATTTAGGCTAGAATGATTTTTTGATACATGAATTTTTCTTCTTAGGTTCTTCAGAAGATTGAGTCGACGCCCACGATTGTTGAGCGTATTGTGATTGGCTGGAGTCTCATTCTCAACTTTCAGATCATCAAAGACTATCTGTCCATGTCCGACTCCAACCTCCTCCGAAAGGCATCCTCACTCGATAAGGTAAAGCACCCTGTAAATACCTCTTTTTTGCAACCCCCCTCCCTCCACACACACCCCTCACTCGAAAAGCTGCATTGGAACCCCCCTTTTTGACCCCTTCCACATATAAACATCAGCCATACTCAGTAGTTTTTACAAGTTAACGCCTTAAGACCAAATGTGTTTTGGAAATTCATTGAAATTTGTGCAAAACTTCATCACAATTGCAGCACGCGATATTTTTTGTTAGATCAACTTAAGTAGATTTGAAATCGATTTACATCAATATTTTTCATATAATAATTCATATAATATTCAATATTTTTTATGTAATATTTCGACAAAAACTGCGAATTATATGAATAAAAATAAGTATTCAAATAATTCTTTTTTCGTTAACTCAATCAAATTTTCAACAATCTTTTGCAGTGCGGTTGAAAAGTGAACAAAAAAAACGTGATTTTTAGGGCGGGTACGATTGCAGCGAGCCAAAAGTTTTCTTATGTTTGCACTTTTGTTTACCACAAAACTATTCAATAATCGGAACAAATGAAGAAAAACGGATGGCTGGTTTGTGTTTTAACGTTTGACATGATGTGAACATATGGTCTTCCAATACACAATCTGCTGGCTACGCAAGATTTTTCAGTGCGAAATTTGACGAGAAATTTTATAGCGGCAACAAATACTAGACCCCACCGACGACAAAATAACCTTGCTAAGTAGAACCCTTCCGGAAAAAGCAATAATGAAGCTTCAAAAGGGGATAATATGGAAAGAATTTGTGGGTAATCTATGAAACTTGGTAGTTAGGACCCCCATGAGACACGAAACTTGTCAAAGACAGTTTGAACCTGGTGACCACTGGGTGACCTTAAGTTGACTTTTGGGCGCCATGACCCCACAACTGCATAGAAAACCCCAAATTAACACAGGCAAGTGGCTTCTTCTCTAGCGCCAACCCTCCGGAAAAATTATTTGGTCACCTTAAGAATAATTGCGAGGAAACATGTTTTTTGGGAATTGAAACAGAAGCTGAGAACAATATAGGTTGTCATTGCATGCAACCTTGAAGTAGTAGATGCTTAATGAACATTGCTTGCAACCTTGTTCAGCTAGCTCGACCCTTATTTGACCCTAATTTGACCCTTAATAGACGAACAACGTTCCCCTGATAGCTAGATTTTAGATGCTTGGAATGAATTTGCTACCCATGGAAATGATTTCTACTTACCCCCGTGAAGTCGGTACGTTAACGGGATAAAAAATCAAAGGCCGTCGGAGGGTCACTGAGTAAACCTAGTATGGTTTAGAGGCTGAATTGAACTCGACGGCTAGAGTTCATGGAGTTCAAGAATTAGTTAATTGGGATCGTATCACATCTGTTTGTTGGGTCGAATTGCGACACCTACCGCATGCTGGGTATCTAATAAGCTTGAAAATATTGATACAAGAAACCCAATTTGGTACGTGACAGTGTTGATTGGGGAGAGACGTAGTCATAAAACATGTGCAAACGGGTGAATTAGGCGGATGCCCGGACTAATAATAAATAATGTGACTAAAACTGAGTGTAAAAAATGATAAGAAACTGGAGTGTACCGACGAGCCTTAGGGAGATAGAACAATTACGCTAAGAGTGCGAACAGTTGGTTCTCAGTTAAAGAGAGAACGATTTAGCAAGCCGAGATAAATTGTTGGTCCTTGAAGGACGCTTTTGCTTGAAATGAGGCTAAGTATGTCTCACAGTTGTTAGTTAAATAGTCCACAATTTGCTGACCTAGCTAGAAACGCAAGAGGAGAGCCGAAAAGAGTATAAATCCATGAAAACGTTGCGTAACCCTTTGATCGGCCGATTTAGTCTGACCACCACCATAGCCCTTTCGGGATTGTGGATAATATCGTGTCTTAGTGTCCACCGCTTTTACACAGTTTAAAGAGGACAATCCTTGTGACCGTTGAGTAAAGTGGAAGCGTGCTTGAATGAGACGACTCCACGATTTTTCCACAATTCCCATCCATGCAAGAAAACAGAGACTACAGCTCGTCCCGACTATAAGTTTTCCTCCAAAAATTCGGAATACGATCAGTTCTATCAATACTCTACTTTTTTCGGCCACCATGAAATATTACAAAACATAATTGGAAACCAGAAAACGGAAATAGGTCCAGTTACATGAAGGCTGAAAAGCAACAAACGACTATAACTGAAACCAGAGCTTCTTGTTACCAGCTCGAATCATATGACGAAGACAAACAATACTTCGAGAGACCCTTCGAATTATCAGCATAAAAAAGCAATCATTGAAAAAATACCTGGTTCATCTAGAAGAGAAAACACAGCAAGCAATAAACCCCTCAAGCAACAACAACATTAGGACTAATTCCTTCTAAATGAGCTAGAGTAAAAAATGCACAGAAAATGTACATTACATTAAATGCCACGACAATGAAATTCAAAATGATAAACCGAACGAAATCAAAAAATGAATTCCAGCAATCTTCTCAAAACCAATCATAAGCCTATTACAGAAAATAGGAAACCCAAAGCGTGTACTAACAGAAACAGATGACATTATGGCCGAGATAATAACTTGAAAGCAAGTTAATATCCGCTCCTCCAAATCATTTTTTTGGGTGGGGGGAGAAAAGGATACTTATTGATTTTAAGTCTTTTAAGGAGTGTTCCGCTCAATCAGAATTGACACGTTTTAGCTGGGAAGTGATTGACAAATCATTTAACTTCCCTGTGTAGGTTGACACCTGGTCCCGTGTGGACTTCGCCGTGCTGCTTCTGTTCCTCTGTGGGGTGATAGTGAGGAGTGTGGGCTATGACAGTAAGGATGCCCTGGATGTGACTCACTTACTTTATGTGTTTTCACTCATGTGCTACATCGTCAAAGTACTCGCATACATGGCACTCAGCGACAGGCTAGGTATCAAGTTCAATCAAACTAACATCTTCGTCAAGAATCTAATCTACTAGAGGCTCCCAAAACCAACAAAAAGGTTGATTGAGCTCAAGAATATTTTTTTTGCTGGAAATATATTCAATCAATCAGATTTGAGCATTATGATCATATTTTCAAAACAATTTGGAAACAAAAAACAAGGCAAAAGACGGGCATCTTACGTGCTGGAAGGTTTGAATTTAAAATGGCTATTTTTGGGGGCGGGCACCCTACTCAAATTTAGGGGGAGGATGTTAAGTCAGTCAGAAACGAGTATTTTACTTGCAGAGCTTAGGAAATTAAATGCTGGCGTAGATGATCTTAACTTGGCCAAAACTGTTATATGGCTCTCAGACTCCTGTAATACTTCCAGGTCCACTGGTGGAGATGTGCTTCAAGATGCTGAACGACATCGTCATCTTCATGTCGATACTGTCCTTCGTCATAGTGGCCTATGGAATTGCGGTCCAGGCACTCATGTACCCAGGACAGAACAAGCCCCTGTTCGGAATAGTGTGGGGCATCGTGATCAGTCCATTCTTTGAGATGGTCGGTAACCTGGACTTTCAGAGTATAGGCGCATCAACCACCGCCAAATGCGACAGTGAGTCAATTAAAAATTATCACATCGAAAACGCATATGCCTCTTTATTTTAGCATACACCCCTTCAAACTCTGCTATATGGTTGAGGTGCGCGGGGGGGGGGGGGGTGGTGGTTGGTGTACAGAAAAATTTTGACAATATGCGTGAGGTACTTCCGCAAACTCCGAGAAGATAAGTATTCCCGAAATCATTATTAAGTGACCCCACAGGGTCTTGAAAACATGAAACAGCGACCTCGCATCATAACATATCGATATTCGATATTAGGTATGGAAACATGGACAGATATGGATACTATCTCTGTCGTGTTTGAAATATGCCATTTCACGCTAAACATTGTTTGTGACTTCAAATTGTATTTAAATCATGCATTTCACACTTGCGGTGATAACTTTGTAGCAGATTGATGACCTTTTGAAGCGATTATAAAGCATTATGTGAAAGCATTTTCCACTCGCTACCCGCATCCAGTTTAAAGCGTGAATAATTGATTATATTACGATTTCAGTACCAGTCTCACTAAAATTGAGAAACATACGATTTTAATCAATTAATAATCGATTATAATCTCTCTTTTTAAAAGTAAATTATAATTAATTATAATCCAGTATAATCGATTATAATCGATTATATATTAGTCTATTTTTTGATGCAATTATGATTGATTATAATTGATTATAATCCATTCTTCTCATTCAAATTTCTATTTGTTTAGTTTTGCACAAAAATCCATTTTAATCGATCATAATTAATTATAATCCCTTTTGTTTGTCCATTTTTGTCTTCGAAGTGGCATCTAAATTGCTTATATTTTATGCTTTTTGGTGAACGTTGGTTCCTATGAAAAATGAGAAAAATATTTTAAAAGTTCTCCAATTAATTCAAATATAAAATTTTTTTTTTATTTCTTCCACATTAGAGTTGTTTTGTGATGCATATTTTAGGCTTTTTTAAACACCAAAATAACAGCCAATTTATATTGTTTTATGATTGATTCGGAAAATTTATTTTTCATCTACCGCGAGAACCTTTCCACTCAAATGAAAGGATCTCTATGAAACTTTTGTTTCGTGGTAAAACTGTGTTCAGATGAACCAAAGTGTTCAAGAGATCTCTCTCTTAGAGTTTTTCTTATTGACACAAAAATAATAACCCATATGATATAATTCGAATATAGGGAAATGTCGGCAAAATAAAAGATTATAATTGATTATAATCGATTATAATTGATTTTAAGGGTTTGTATTAAAAACTATAATCAATTATAATCGATTATAAGAGATTATAATCTCTTGGAATTCATCACGATTATATTCAATTATGAAGACCTAAATTTGGTAATTATAATCGATTATAATTGTCAAAAAACCATCATAATAATCCGTTATAATCGATTACTTACGCCTACACTTGAATGCGGGTATGACCTTCGACTAAAGTAACTTTTCTAATTTTAAATTTCGTGGTGTTATTTCATTTGTATATATTTTAGTCTATTGTGTATGAAGAACTATCTATTTATATATTAATCCACTCTAGACTCTTATCCTTAACGTGGAATTCTTTCGCCTTTTAATAAAGAACTCCGGGATTGAAGAACTCCGGGATTGACTTTATGCATTGATTTACTTAAATCAGTTTTTTTTGCTTAAATACCAAATAGTTGTAGTACATAACTTCTAGTAATTTACGATTTACATACTAGAGAACTCCGGGACTGAAGTCAACGTGAGTTTTCATTTTTTTTCCGAACCCACTGAAAGAGGTGGGTTTTCCAATTTGAATATCATGCGCAAATTCATCTTTTTGAATAGACCTGAATGAAGATGCAAACATCCTTTTTTTCTACCACATTTGTTTGAGATGGTTTAATAATTCAGAACATTTTAATGAAACAAGTGAATACCAGTCAGCTCTAAATATACAGAAAACGGCTAAGTTAGAAGCTATTTCTTGTCGTTTCACTGGGTGCCCATACCACTGATGTCGTCTCAGGATTTCAAGAAGAGGCTCCAAAGAAACGATAAAAATATGCAAACAGTGGAAAGCCTTGTCGTATACCCCTTAAATGACCAGGCTGTCCACTATTTGCCAGGTTTTTTATCGTTGCTTCGGAGACTCTTGAAATCTTGAGTCGATATCAGTGTTATGAACACCCAGTGAAACAACGAGTGACAGCTTTTGAAGCTGATGTTAATATCTTTGTAAACTGGCTGATGTAAGAGATTGATAATTTTTGACGAGGAACACAGTTGAAATAAATCGAGACAAAAGTAAGATTTCCTGCATTGATTCAAGGGCGGATCAAGGATTTTCTCGAGGGAGGGGCGGCTTTTCAAAAAAAAATCGAAATTTTTGTCGACCTTTTTTTTAGGTCGACCAAATTGATTTTTCGAGCTCTCCCAAACCACTAATAAGACCCGTGACTATACAGACAATTGACTGAAAACGCAAGTGGGGAATAATTGGTCAAAAAACGGGTAAGTTACAGAAAACGACAAGCATTTCAACGAAACACGTGAAAGCCAGTCAGCCCTACAAAAAACAGAAAATGCAAAAAATTAGAAAAAAAACAGCAAAATGAAAATATTGACATCAAAAATTTACTACTTAATGAGCCATTGCTCTGGTATAAAGCTACAATTGACAATATGGGCGGAAACACATGTGACACTCGGGTCATCAAGGAATCCAATCATTGGAAGGCCCACAAAAAAATGAAGATTTATACAGATTCTTCATTTCAACCTTTCACTTAATCAGCGTTAAGGCTCCAGAATTAAGCTGCTTCCAAATTTTCTATCCGGTTAATAGAAGTTGGAAAAATAACAAGTTGGCTTTGAAAATATGCTGATTTATTGGATTTCGAAAAAAAAACATGTATTACGATTACCAGATATAGATGTATGTGGAACCGGAGTCTGAGAAGCGGCCCATCCTAATTTCAATGGTTATGTGAGTTTGATACTATCTCTCAAATGTTTGGAAAATGCCGTTAAGTTTGCTTGTACCTTCTAAATTTGGGAACTTTCAGGTTCGAAGATTTTTAAAAACTTTTACCATGTCTTCAAGTGAAAAGAACATCGATTATTCTTCATAGGTCGATGAAACACTGCATTGCGTGGTTAGAAATTTCGGCTCGTACTGGCATGCTGATCTAAGTCATTCAATTTTGCGTATGTCACAAAGAATACTGTAATAATCATTTACACAATAAACACGCTTGGGTTTAAGGTGAGATTACTCTCTTTTTCCGAAACAACCGCTGAAATCAGTGAGTTTTACATGTGTACACATTGAGTTGAGGGGAAATAATTACGTGCAGATGGGAGCTTTTCATTAGAATTTATTGTTTGGCATTTGTTTTGTCAGTCAAACTGTATTTTTTTTAATGCGGTACCTGTTTGCACTGAATTGAGTAAAATCTAGTTTTTTCAAAATAGTTTTGCCAAAAAGCGCTCAAATCGAAGGGGTAAGCTTGCAAAAAATGCGTTCGGATTGTTTTTTCTCAGAAATCATTTGCAAAAATCACTGCCAACAGTTTTTCAAGGGTTGTTCGCAAATCGAGAAATTATTTCGCCTTTTACTAAAGAATGGTCGCTCACTCTATTGTTTTAACTTCTAGATGTTTGCTTCTTTCACTACTGTGGTGTAGGCAGATTAGTCATATCGAAAAAATCTTTTAAGTTTAGTATATTTGACGCGCGTTTTTATTCTTTGAGCAGCAATTTTAACGCATTAATTCAGCAATTTTTGCAGATTTTTTTCATTTTTTGCCTAC
>NW_026971497.1:0-26277 GCF_963678635.1 Symsagittifera roscoffensis | reverse complement strand
GGTATAAATTTTTTACATAGGGATCATTAGGTATAAATTTTTTACATAGGGGTCATTAGGTATAAAAATTTGACATAGGGATCATTAGGTATAAATTTTTTACTTAGTGATCATTAGGTATAAATATTTTACATAGGGATCATTAGGTATAAATTTAAGGCATAGGGATCAATAGGTCCACAAACTTTACACAGGGATCATTAGGTATAATTTTTTTACATAGGGATCAATAGGTATAAATCTTTTACATAGGGATCATAAATTATAAATTTATTGCATAGGGATCAATAGGTCCACAAACTTTACACATGGATCATTAGGTATAAAAATTTTACATAGGGATCATTAGGTATAAATATTTTACAAAGGGATCATTAGGCATAAATATTTACATAGGGATCATTAGCTATAAAAATTATAAATAGGGATCATTAGGTATACATTTTTTACATAGGGATCATTAGGTATAAGTTTTCTACATAGGGGTCCTTAGGTATAAAATTTTTACATAGGGATCATTAGGTATAATTTTTTTACATAGGGAACATTAGTTACAAATGTTTTACATAGGGATCATTAGGTATAAATATTTTACATAGGGATCATTAGGTATAAATAATTTACATAGGGATCATTAGGTATAAATATTTTACATAGGGATAATTAGGTATAAATATTTTACATAGGGATCTTTAGGTATAAATTTTTACATAGGGATCATTAGGTATAAATATTTTACATAGGGATCATTAGGTATAATTTTTTACAGAGGGATCATTAGGTATAAATTTTTTACATAGGGATCATTAGGTATAAATTTTTTACATAGGGGTCATTAGGTATAAAAATTTGACATAGGGATCATTAGGTATAAATTTTTTACTTAGTGATCATTAGGTATAATTATTTTACATAGGGATCATTAGGTATAAATTTAAGGCATAGGGATCAATAGGTCCACAAACTTTACACAGTGATCATTAGGTATAATTTTTTTACATAGGGATCAATAGGTATAAATCTTTTACATAGGGATCATTAGGTATAAATTTATTGCCTAGGGATCAATAGGTCCACAAACTTTACACAGGGATCATTAGGTATAAATATTTACATAGGGATCATTAGGTATAATTATTTTAAATAGGAATCGTTAGGTATAAATTTTTTACATAGGGATCATTAGGTATAAATATATTACAAAGGGATCATTAGGCATAAAAATTTACAAATGGATCATTAGCTATAAAAATTATAAATAGGGATCATTAGGTATAAATATTTTACACAGGGATCTTTAGGTATAAATATTTTACATAGGGATCATTAGGTATAAATATTTTACATAGGGATCATTAGGTATAAATATTTTATATAGGGATCTTTAGGTATAAATTTTTACTTAGGGATCATTAGGTATAAATATTTTACATAGGGATCATTAGGTATAATTTTTTACATAGGGATCATTAGGTATAAATTTTTTACATAGGGATCATTAGTTATAAATTTTTTACATAGGGATCATTAGGTATAAATTTATTGCATAGGGATCAATAGGTCCACAAACTTTACACAGGGATCATTAGGTATATAAATATTTTACATAGGGATCATTAGGTATAATTTTTTACATAGGGATCATTAGGTATAAATTTTTTACATAGGGATCATTAGGTATAAATATTTTACATAGGGATCATTAGGTATAAATATTTTACATAGGGATCTTTAGGTATAAATATTTTACATAGGGATCATTAGGTATAAATATTTTACATAGGGATCATTAGGTATAAATATTTTATATAGGGATCTTTAGGTATAAATTTTTACTTAGGGATCATTAGGTATAAATATTTTACTTAGGGATCATTAGGTATAATTTTTTACATAGGGATCATTAGGTATAAATTTTTTACATAGGGATCATTAGTTATAAATTTTTTACATAGGGATCATTAGGTATAAATTTATTGCATATGGATCAATAGGTCCACAAACTTTACACAGGGATCATTAGGTATAAATATTTACATAGGGATCATTAGGTATAATTATTTTAAATAGGAATCGTTAGGTATAAATTTTTTACATAGGGATCATTAGGTATAAATATATTACAAAGGGATCATTAGGCATAAATATTTACATAGGGATCATTAGCTATAAAAATTATAAATAGGGATCATTAGTTATACATTTTTTACATAGGGATCATTAGGTATAAATTTTTTACACAGGGATCATTAGGTATAAATTTTTTACATAGGGATCATAAGGTATAAATTTTTTACATAGGGATCATTAGGTATAAATATTTTACATAGGGATCATTAGGTATAAATGTTTTACATAGGGATCATTAGGTATAAAAATTTTACATAGGGATCATTAGGTATAAATATTTTACATAGGGATCATTAGGTATAAATATTTTATATAGGGATCTTTAGGTATAAATTTTTACTTAGGGATCATTAGGTATAAATATTTTACATAGGGATCATTAGGTATAGTTTTTTACATAGGGATCATTAGGTATAAATTTTTTACATAGGGATCATTAGATATATATTTTTTACATAGGGATCATTAGGTATAAAAATTTTACATAGGGATCATTAGGTATAATTTTTTTACATAGGGATTATTAGGTATAAATTTATTGCATAGAGATCAATAGGTCTACAAATTTTACATAGGGATCATTAGGTATAGTTTTTTTACATAGGGATCATTAGGTATAAATATTTTACAAAGGGATCATTAGGTATAAATATTTTACATAGGGATCATTAGGTATAAATATTTTACATAGGGATCATTAGGTATAAGTTTTTTACATAGGGATCTTTAGGTATAAATATTTTACATAGGGATCATTAGGTATAAATATTTTACATAGGGATCTTTAGGTATAAATATTTTACATAGGGATCTTTAGGTATAAAATTTTACATAGGGATCATTAGGTATAAATATTTTACATAGGGATCATAAGGTATAATTTTTTACATAGGGATCATTAGGTATAAATTTTTTACATAGGAATCATTAGGTATAATTATTATACATAGGGATCTTTAGGTATAAATATCTTACATAGGGATCATTAGGTATAAGTTTTTTACATAGGGATCATTAGGTATAAATTTTTTACATAGGGATCCTTAATTATAAATACTTTACATATGGATCATTAGGTATAAATATTTTACATAGGGATCATTAGGTATAAGTTTTTACATAGGGATCATTAGGTATAAATTTTTTCCATAGGGATCATTAGGTGTAAATATTTTACATAGGGATCATTAGGTATTAATATTTTACATAGGGCTCATTAGGTATAAGTTTTTTTACATCGGGATAATTAGGCATAAATATTTTACATAGGGATCATAAGGTATAATTTTTTACATAGGGATCATTAGGTATAAATTTTTTACATACGAATCATTAGGTATAAATATTATACATAGGGATCATTAGGTATAAATATCTTACATAGGGATCATTAGGTATAAATTTTTTACATAGGGATCATTAGGTATAAATTTTTTACATAGGGATCCTTAATTATAAATATTTTACATAGGGATCATTAGGTATAATTATTTTCCATATGGATTATTAGGTATAAATATTTTACATAGGGATCTTTGGGTATAAGTTTTTACATAGGGATCATTAGGTATAAATATTTTACATAGGGATCTTTAGGTATAAATTTTTACATAGTGATCATTAGGTATAAATATTTTACATAGGGATCATTAGGTATAATTTTTTACATAGGGATCATTAGGTACAAATTTTTTACATAGGGATCATTAGGTATAAATATTTTACATAGGGATCATTAGGTATAAATATTTTACATAGGGATCATTAGGTATAAGTTTTTTACATAGGGATCATTAAGTATAAATATTTTACATAGGGATCATTAAGTATAAATATTTTACATAGGGATCTTTAGGTATAAATATTTTACATAGGGATCTTTAGGTATAAAATTTTACATAGGAATCATTAGGTATAAATATTTTACCTAGGGATCATTAGGTATAATTTTTTTACATAGGAATCATTAGGTATAAATATTAAACATAGGGATCATTAGGTATAAATATCTTACATAGGGATCATTAGATATATAGATATTTTACATAGGGAGCATTAGGTATAAATTTTTTACTTAGGGATCCTTAATTATAAATATTTTACATAGGGATCATTAGGTATAATTATTTTCCATATGGATCATTAGGTATAAATGTTTTACATAGGGATCTTTGGGTATAAGTTTTTACATAGGGATCATTAGGTTATAAATATTTTACATAGGGATCTTTAGGTATAATTTTTTACATAGCGATCATTAGGTATAAATATTTTACATAGGGATCATTAGGTATAATTTTTTACATAGGGATCATTAGGTACAAAATTTTTACATAGGGATCATTAGGTATAAATATTTTACATAGGGATCATTAGGTATAAATATTTTACATAGGGATCATTAGGTATAAGTTTTTTACATAGGGATCATTAAGTATAAATATTTTACATAGGGATCATTAGGTATAAATATTTTACATAGGGATCTTTAGGTATAAATATTTTACATAGGGATCTTTAGGTATAAAATTTTACATAGGGATCATTAGGTATAAAAATTTTACATAGGGATCATTAGGTATAATTTTTTTTACATAGGAATCATTAGGTATAAATATTATACATAGGGATCATTAGGTATAAATATCTTACATAGGGATCATTAGGTATAATTTTTTTACATAGGGATCCTTAATTATAAATATTTTACATTGGGATCATTAGGTATAAATATTTTACATAGGGATCATTAGGTATAAATTTTTTACATAGGGATCATTAGTTATAAATATTTTACATAGGGATCTTTAGGTATAAATTTTTTACATAGGGATCATTAAGTATAAATTTTTTACCAAGGGATCATTAGGTATAAATTTTTTACATAGGGATCATTAGTTATAAATATTTTACATAGGGATCATTAGGTATAAATATTTTACATAGGGATCATTAGGTATAAATATTTTACATAGGGATCATTAGGTATAAATATTTTACATAGGGATCATTCGGTATGAATATTTTACATAGGGATCTTTAGGTATAAATTTTTACATAGGGATCTTTAGGTATAAATTTTTTTACATAGGGATCATTAGGTATAATTTTTTCCATAGGGATCATTAGGTATAAATTTTTTACATAGGGATCATTAGGTATACATTTTTTACATAGGGATCATTAAGTATAAATTTTTTACCAAGGGATCATTAGGTATAAATTTTTTACCTAGGGATCATTAGTTATAAATATTTTACATAGGGATCATTAGGTATAAATATTTTACATAGGGATCATTAGGTATAAATATTTTACATAGGGATCATTAGGTATAAATATTTTACATAGGGATCATTCGGTATGAATATTTTACATAGGGATCTTTAGGTATAAATTTTTACATAGGGATCTTTAGGTATAAATTTTTTTACATAGGGATCATTAGGTATAATTTTTTCCATAGGGATCATTAGGTATAAATTTTTTACATAGGGATCATTAGGTATAATTTTTTTACATAGGGATCATTAGGTATAAAAATTTGACATAGGAATCATTAGGAATAATTTTTTCACTTAGTCATCATTAGGTATAAATATTTTATATAGGGATCATTAGGTATAAATTTTTTACATAGGGATCATTAGTTATAAATATTTTACATAGGTATCATTAGGTATAAATATTTTACATAGGGATCATTAGGTATAAATATTTTACATAGGGATCATTAGGTTTAAAAATTTTACATATTTTACATAGGGATCATTAGGTATAATTTTTTTACATAGGGATCATTAAGTATAAATTTTTTACCAAGGGATCATTAGGTATAAATTTTTTACATAGGGATCATTAGTTATAAATATTTTACATAGGGATCATTAGGTATAAATATTTTACATAGGGATCATTAGGTATAAATATTTTACATAGGGATCATTAGGTATAAATATTTTACATAGGGATCATTCGGTATGAACATTTTACATAGGGATCTTTAGGTATAAATTTTTACATAGGGATCTTTAGGTATAAATTTTTTTATATAGGGATCATTAGGTATAATTTTTTCCATAGGGATCATTAGGTATAAATTTTTTACATAGGGATCATTAGGTATAATTTTTTTACATAGGGATCATTAGGTATAAAAATTTGACATAGGGATCATTAGGAATAATTTTTTCACTTAGTCATCATTAGGTATAAATATTTTACATAGGGATCATTAGGTATAAATTTAATGCATAGGGATCAATAGGTCCACAAACTTTACACAGGGATCATTAGGTATAATTTTTTACATAGGGATCAATCGGTAAAAATCTTTTACATGGGGATCATTAGGTATAAATTTATTGCATAGGGATCAATAGGTCCACAAACTTTACACAGGGATCATTAGGTATAAATATTTACATAGGGATCATTAGGTATAATTATTTTAAATAGGAATCGTTAGGTATAAATATTTTACATAGGGATCATTAGGTATAAATATATTACAAAGGGATCATTAGGCATAAATATTTACATAGGGATCATTAGCTATAAAAATTATAAATAGGGATCATTAGGTATACATTTTTTACATAGGGATCATTAGGTATAATTTTTTTACATAGGGATCATTAGGTATAAATTTTTTACATAGGGATCATTAGGTATAAATTTTTTACATAGCGATCATTAGGTATAAATATTTTACATAGGGATCATTAGGTATAAATGTTTTACATAGAGATCATTAGGTATAAATATTTTACATAGGGATCATTAGGTATAAGTGTTTTACATAGGGATCATTAGGTATAAATATTTTATATAGGGATCTTTAGGTATAAATTTTTACTTAGGGATCATTAGGTATAATTATTTTACATAGGGATCATTAGGTATAATTTTTTACATAGGGATCATTAGGTATAAATTTTTTACATAGGGATCATTAGGTATAAAAATTTTACATAGGGATCATTAGGTATAATTTTTTTACAAAGGGATTATTAGGTATAAATTTATTGCATAGGGATCAATAGGTCTACAAATTTTACATAGGGATCATTAGGTATAATTTTTTTACATAGGGATCATTAGGTAAAAATTTTTTTTACATAGGGATCATTAGGTAAAAATATTTTACATAGGGATCATTAGGTATGAATATTTTTCATAGGGATCTTTAGGTATAAATATTTTACATAGGGATCTTTAGGTATAAAATTTTACATAGGGATCATTAGGTATAAATATTTTACATAGGGATCATAAGGTATAATTTTTTACATAGGGATCATTAGGTATAAATTTTTTACATAGGAATTATTAGGTTAAGTATTATATATAGGGATCATTAGGTATAAATATCTTACATAGGGATCATTAGGTATAAATATTTTACATAGGGATCATTAGGTATAAATTTTTTACATAGGGATCCTTAATTATAAATATTTTAAATAGGGATCATTAGGTATAATTATTTTACATATGGATCATTAGGTATAAATGTTTTACATAGGGATCTTTAGGTATAAATTTTTACATAGTGATCATTAGGTATAAATATTTTACATAGGGATCATTAGGTATAATTTTTTACATAGGGATCATTAGGTATAAATTTTTTACATAGGGATCATTAGGTATAAATTTTTTACATAGGGATCATTAGGTATAAAAATTTTACATATTTTACATAGGGATCATTAGGTATAAATATTTTACATAGGGATCTTTAGGTATAAATTTTTACATAGTGATCATTAGGTATAAATTTTTACATAGGGATCATTAGGTATAAATATTTTACATAAGGATCTTTAGGTATAAATTTTTACATAGTGATCATTAGGTATAAATATTTTACATAGGGATCATTAGGTATAATTTTTTACATAGGGATCATTAGGTATAAATTTTTTACATAGGGATCATTAGGTATAAATTTTTTACATAGGGATCATTAGGTATAAACATTTTACCTAGGGATCATTTGGTATAAATTTTTACATAGGGATCCTTAGGTATAAATATTTTACATAGGGATCATTAGGTATAATTTTTTACATAGGGATCACTAGCTATAAAAAATTATACACAGGGATCATTGGTTTTATTTAGGGAACAATATATATAGGGATCAACAGTTATACATAGACTGAAAAGAAAATTGAAAAAAATATATGAAAAAAAAAATTTTGAAAAAAAACTTGAAAAAAAATTTGAATTTTTTTTTTGAAAGTTTTTTGTGAAAATTTTTTTTGGAAAATTTTTTACATAGGGATCATTAGCTATGAAAATTTTACATAGGGATCATTAGGAATAAATATTTTACATAGGGATCATTAGGTATAAATATTTACATAGGGATCATTAGGTATAATCTATACCCAATGATACCTAAAGGGATCACCCCCCCGATCCCAGTGTCGTATATCTATACTACTGACGAGTCTGAATACGCGGTTTTCTAAATACTGCTACGTAACCAACCGACCCGCTGCTGGAGTGTTGTATTTTACATCTAGTACCGTTCCTCTAAGACAAAACAGCTTGCCTCAATACAAATTTATCTTGCCACTTACGCGTTAGTTGTTTTGGGTTTTTTCTCTTTTACGGCCGATTTGTTTGTTTTTGTTATTTAAAATCTGAATCAAAATGCTCAAATATGATAGCTTGAATTCAATTCAATTCAATTGTTTTTTAAATTTTACTAACAACAGAGGCTCAATTTGCAAATTGATTTTTTCGGGCCGTATCACAGAAAAGACTCGTTGTTTCATGTTGATCAATTTGGCTCAATTAAAAATGTTTTTTGAATTTAAGTTCAAGGCGTCACTACCTTTCAGATAATTTATAAAAGTATATTAAAAATTGGTTTGCTAATCAGTCGAAATTTATCTTAAGAATAACTTCATCGAGCACAACAAGTTGAAACTTGGAAAAAAAAAGAAGAAGAGTCATCAATGATACAAATATTCTTTGGCCAGCCAAGATTGCGGAAAAATTGAATAGCTTGTTTGGAGGGACAAGTGGAATCCCTCAGACGCGAAGGACCGAATGCGCGAAAATAAAAAATCAGCCAATCATATTTCAGAAATCTAAAATTTGGAAAGAAAGTAAACTTTTCGAGGGACTGAATATTGATATTCACCAAATATAAAAACAGCAGAAATATGCTAAACTTTCATATTGTCACTGACCGCCGCCAAACTGGAACACATTTTATATTTCATGGGTTTCGTTATAAAAGAAGCAAAATATTGCTTCATGTAATTCATTTTAATTGAATAGCAATTGCTCCCTTTTAAAACTGACTTTCGGCTAATTTTTTTTCGGTCCTCCGTCCACGAGTTTTTTCACCCATTCGGCGCTTCGCGCATGACAGTAGCCCCCTAAGGGACAGAACCCAAAAACGGTGAGATCGAATACAAGACTGCTCGTATATCAAGTCAGAGAATGTTCCAACTTTCCCTTAATTCATATCAAATAGTTTTTGCTAAAAGAAAATATTGAAACCCTATAAACTTTGGACGAGATCAAAGTGTGAAAGTTTGAGTCATACGAAATTAATACGACCACTTATCTAGCCTTAATACAATTTGAACAATTTTATTGTCCGGAATAATTCGCCACGCATAAATAGTTCGCGTTACGCTCTCAGTATTATGAATACATTCTTGAAAGCGCTCATAATTTAGTCAAGAACATAGCCAGTTTGACAACTTTCAAACCCTTAGAACTTGGCAAAAAGTAACGGGAGGAAAAAAATTTTTATTCAAGAAGTCGATATCTTTAATGGGGTATAAATTTTTTTTGTTAAAAACCATTATTTTGATCGGCGAAAATTGACTGAATAAAAAAAACCACACCAAGCATAGAAATTCCGTTTTCTTCGAAAGTCGGAACAAAAATTTGTAATCGAGTTTCTGAGCTGGATTGAATTGCTGCTTACGCGTTAATAGTACGAAGTATATCGCGCATTTATTTTTCCAAATAGGCAAACTGGAAATTTTCAAACGGTCATAAGATCGCGGAATAAATTCGCAGTGAAAATACAGTGCTGATTTAAATTATCCGTACGAAACGAACAAAACTTGAATTTTCAAACGCGTTTTTCTTAAATTGGGTTAAGATTAGACAAAAAGTGAAGAGGACAAAAATTGCTTAGAATCTCACCAGAATTTATATGGTGCCATTTTTTCTCCAAAAATCTCAACAAAAATTTTACCCCAAAATTGGATCATTTTGGCTTTTTTCAATTAATCAAGAATTACGCTGAAACTACTATACTAATTGGTATGAAAATTATATCACAGGAAGCCTCTTACGCAGTTTAATAAAGTTTGAGAAGGGTTAAATCTGCAAAAATTTGCGCAAATTGTTTAAAATTTATTTTTACACAGAGATTCTGGGTTTTTTATAGTAAAAATCACATTTATTGACTATCAAGTGAAAATTTTTTCTCTTATGCTGGTTTTTGGAGATTTAACCCTTCTTAAACTTTGTTGAACTGCGTAAGAGACTTCCTGTGATATAATTTTCATACCAATTAACAAAGTAGTGTTTAGATTCTAAGCAACTTTTGTCCTCTTAACTTTTTGTCTAATCTTAACCCAAATTGAGAAAAACGCGTTTGAAAATTCAAGTTTTGTTCGTTTTGTCCGGATAATTTAAATCAGCACTGTATTGTCTTAATTATGAGCTCAAGGCATCAATAACATTAAGAAGAAACAAAAATTCTGGTAAAAAATGACCAGTTAACAAATCGAAATTGGCCTGGAGAAAAAATGCTTTGAGCACAAAGCATGTCGTCACACTTTCTTCAAAATTTGGAACGAAAGGTACGTATAAACAACAGGACAGTGAAAAAACTAATTGTGAGAAATAAAATTAACTCTTTATCGGAAAAACTATCTTTCAATTATTAAGCCAAACAGACAATCTATTGGCAAAAATCTAAATGTAAATGAAGAAAAATCGAAACAGAGTCCTTAATTCGTCCACAGCACAAAATGTGTGTCAAGTTGTACTGTGTTTAGGGTAACGCACGTAGAAAAAAAAGACACGCAGTTCTTAGTCAAAGCCTTTCAACTTTTTCTGAAAACGTCATTTTTTGCTGAAAAGAATGCTCATTTAGTTTCAAAAACTTTGAAACAGTTTTTAAAGCAGCGTCTGTGATAAATTTAAACGAACTTTCTGATTCAAAAGCAAAAAAAACTTAAAATCGAAAAGTAAAAACGAAAAATATAAACGGTAATTCTACTAAAAAATCGGAGAACAAACAAGTTTTTTTCATAAGCAATGTTCTTTTTTTTGCACTCAGATTGTATTCAATTTCGCTCTCAGAACTTTTTTGATAAAAAATTAATGAGCAGTAAATTGTGCATTTTCTAAGTTTTCAGATGTTTTGTAAACCACTGCAAACTTAAAGGGCCGAAAAGTGACATCTATTAAGATTAAAAATTAAGAAAAACGGAAACGGTGTTGAAAAAATGATCCGGATTCTTTGCAAGTATCCCGTAATATTCTACCACAGCAGGCTAGTTTCTTTCAAAAAAAATTTGGTTTTCTGTGCAAGAAGTTATAGAGCATTGTAAAATCATTTTCAATCATCTCTTTGACAAACTGGCGTGGTCGTACGCTCGTTGTTGGCAATATAAAAAATAATCTCGAAAAAATTCTTTTAGATTTTGGGGAAAAATTCAAATTTTTTTCAACAATATGAACATCGTAGGGTTTCAATTTGTTAGCATTGTCTACAATTTGTGAGTGTTGACTAATGCATCTAATTTTGGTTATTATCAAAACAGAAAACTATGTCCTCTTAATTTATTAACTGAAATCGAAAAAAAAAATGATTTCAACCGCAATATGCTACATTTAGCTCCTCACAAAAACAGAAAAAAGCTCATTCACAAAAAAGATTATTTGAAATTTTGGAAACATAGGAGTGGTCGTTGTATATCTGCCCAAAAAAGGAAATTATAAATAGACAATTGATTTTTCATGTAACAAATTTGATACATTGTTCAAATATGATAAAAACAAAATGTATACATTCACATAGAGTATATTAGACGTTTGCTAGTCAGAAAAAATGTTTGTGTCACTTGTTTGAATCTCTTACTGCAAAAATCATAATTTTAAGAAGTTCAATGAAACATATCAAAGTTTAATCGAAAGTTTTTTGGCGTTGACAATACAAAGTAGATTAGATATTCGATCACAACAATTGCAACAACAAAAACAAACAAAAAACTATGTTTGTTTTTATTGGTTTGTCGATAACTTTCATTCTCAACATTTGAGATTTTTTCCTTCAAAACTAAAAAAGACAAGACATCAAACTGAAACTAATTTTGGTTCATTTAAACCAAATCCGAGGAGAAAAAACAGCCCAAGAAAACTATACCAGGCCTTGTTAAAGGGTTGTTGAGAATGCTATTGTTTTAATTAGGTGAGATATTTTACGCAAAGTGTTAATTTTAGACAAAAATTTTGAAAAATGTGTAAACTACAGCAAAATCCCGCTATTTTTTCTCCGGCATCGGCAAGTAGTGGTCTTAGGCTCCAAAGCCGAGAGTCAGCTTAAATTCCGCGGTGAGATAGCCGGCTCTAAGTTTCATTTAGAGTACACCACTCTGTTGGCAGGCTCGCAACACATTGGTTCGAATGCAGCGGTAAATGTTTTGGTGTTGTTTTGCTCTTCGAACAAAATTGCGTGTTTTGGTATGCAGCAATTAGTACAGCGACAATGCGTCACACGCGGCAATTCGTTGATTCTACGAAAGCGAAACTTAGCGTCAAGCAACTATTTGTAGGAGGCAACAATTAGAAGCAAGCTTTTTTGTTAAAACGAAAAATATAAACTGTAATTCTACTAAAAAATCGGAGAACAAACAAATTTTTTTTTCATAAGCAATGTTCTTTTTTTTGCACTCAGATTGTATTCAATTTCGCTCTCAGAACTTTTTTGATAAAAAATTAATGAGCAGTAAATTGTGCATTTTCTAAGTTGTCAGATGTTTTGTAAACCACTGCAAACTTAATGGGCCGAAAAGTGACATCTATTAAGATTAAAAATTAAGAAAAACGGAAACGGTGTTGAAAAATTGATCCGGATTCTTTGCAAGTATCCCGTAATATTCTACCACAGCAGGCTAGTTTCTTTCAAAAAAATTTTGGTTTTCTGTGCAAGAAGTTATAGAGCATTGTAAAATCATTTTCAATCATCTCTTTGACAAACTGGCGTGGTCGTACGCTCGTTGTTGGCAATATAAAAAATAATCTCGAAAAAATTCTTCTAGTTTTTGGGGAATTATTCAAATTTTTTTCAACAATACGAACATCGTAGGGTTTCAATTTGTTAGCATTGTCTACAATTTGTGAGTGTTGACTAATGCATCTAATTTTGGTTATTATCAAAACAGAAAACTATGTCCTCTTAATTTATTAACTGAAATCGAAAAAAATGATTTCAACCGCAATATGCTACATTTAGCTCCTCACAAAAACAGAAAAAAGCTCATTCACAAAAAAAGTTATTTGAAATTTTGGAAACATAGGAGTGGTCGTTGTATATCTGCCCAAAAAAGGAAATTATAAATAAACAATTAATTTTTCATGTAACAAATTTGATACATTGATCAAATATGATAATAACAAAATGTATACATTCACATAGAGTATATTAGACGTTTGCTAGTCAGAAAAAATGTTTGTATCACTTGTTTGAATCTCTTACTGCAAAAATCATAATTTTAAGAAGTTCAATGAAACATATCAAAGTTTAATCGAAAGTTTTTTGGCGTTGACAATACAAAGTAGATTAGATATTCGATCACAACAATTGCAACAACAAAAACAAACAAAAAACTATGTTTTTTTTATTGGTTTGTCGATAACTTTCATTCTCAACATTTGAGATTTATTCCTTCAAAACTAAAAAAGACAAGACATCAAACTGAAACTAATTTTGGTTCATTTAAACCAAATCCGAGGAGAAAAAACAGCCCAAGAAAACTATACCAGGCCTTGTTAAAGGGTTGTTGAGAATGCTATTGTTTTAATTAGGTGAGATATTTTACGCAAAGTGTTAATTTTAGACAAAAATTTTGAAAAATGTGTAAACTACAGCAAAATCCCGCTATTTTTTCTCCGGCATCGGCAAGTAGTGGTCTTAGGCTCCAAAGCCGAGAGTCAGCTTAAATTCCGCGGTGAGATAGCCGGCTCTAAGGTTCATTTAGAGTACACCACTCTGTTGGCAGGCTCGCAACACGGTAACTGTTTTGGTGTTGTTTTGCTCTTCGGACAAAATTGCGTGTTTTGGTATGCAGCAATTAGTACAGCGACAATGCGTCACACGCGGCAATTCGTTGACTCTACGAAAGCGAAACTTAGCGTCAAGCAACTATTTGTAGGAGGCAACAATTAGAAGCAAGCTTTTTTGGTAATAAGGGGATCAAATAAAACGATTCAAAGAAGAAGACCCCTGAAAAAAAACAAAATGATAACTCGTTATCAAATATACTTTTTGAACCTTCCCTCCACTGGATCAAAGACGTTGCTGTGCCTTTCGACCTGTCACAAACCATAAGGATAGATTTTTGATTTTCGCAACCGGCAAAAATTTAGAGACATTGCCGTCAAACACTTTCTGAAATGCCAAGGGAATTTTTAAAGAATGCCGGGCTCTGATTTATCGAAAGCTCACTGTCCAAAACAGCTCCATGTTGAGCAGCATGGACAGACTCCTTCGTCTGCTTTCTTCTGCAAAAAAAGTGAGGATCAATAAATCCGGGCTTTCAGACCACTAAAAAATATCACTCCGAAACTTGAACATTCTCTAGTGTTTGGTGATTTTGAACAAACATTACTTAACTCTTATCAAAAAATTGCAGTGTCGTAACCAACAAAGGTTGATATTTTGACTTCGACTAAACAAATTGGAGCAATTATGAAGAGCTTGGATTGGCACTCCTATACCGACGAGATGACAACACACACGCCTTCAGTAAATCGTTTGTCGCTCTGGCTCACATTCCAGAGCTTGATTTGGACATCGGCATTACTCTGTGTATAGTGAAGTTTACAAGGAAAATGAATCCCCCTATTGAACTATGTGGATTACATCGAAACAACACTGATCAGAACAATTCTTTGTGGGCGAAACATTTCGGAAATGATGAGAAAGGAAAACAATAGACCACCAACTCAGGCATGGTCTGGCACAGGCATTGCAGGAGGGAATGGGTTGTGCCCACCTCACGAAAGTTTTATTATTCAAATCCTGAGTAAAGAATGAAGCATTTTGGCACTTAGGCCTGCGCTCATTTTTGCCGGAGAAAGTGATTTCAAGGTGGCTAAATATACAAAATCTCAATTGAGATTAATTGAGCTGCTAGCGTACTACAAGAACAACAAAATTTCAAAGCAATTTGAAGGTCATTCTTTCAATTTTGATATCCAATTTCATTTACTCTTTAATTAAAACAATTACTCTGATTTTTTTACGTGATCAATAGGTTTTGCCGCAACTAATTGTCGCTTGCTGCAAATAGTTTCCTGCTACGAATTTTTATTGTCACTTTTTAAGACTTTTTTGAGTTGTCGCTTGCGACGAATTGTCGCCTCACACACCAATCGAAACTATGAATCAATATATATTTCTGCTTAATTGCACTTTTTCATTAAATTTTTTTTTGATAATTAAAACACTTTTGTTCGTCAAAAAAACTTCTAAAATTTTCGCCTAATTTAGCCGCCCTATTGAAGACTTTTTAGGAAAGCTAAACAATTTATTTGGTTTAAAATCAACTCTCATTGACTGTCCGCGAAATGACTCATTCACCGCCGATGAAATGTGCTTCAGTAAGGTCCCAAATGGGAGAAGTAGGCTATTCATGACTTGAATTGTCTCACTTTAATTATAGAAAAATGCGGTAAAATCCTTTAAAAATAGGATTTTACCGCATTTTTCCGCGTGATTTGTTCCGAACTAATGAGTAATAAAGTTGACATCAACAAATTGACTTTTAAGATATGTTCATCAAATTGCTTAAATATCTGGCGACCAAAATTTTTTCTCGAAGTCTCCGAATTTACCCCCTCAAGGGAAATTCAGCCCCCTGTGGCAACTAGCCTTCATCCAAAAGGCCTCGCCTGACTAATCAAGCAGGTCTCGCATCACTCATCTGTTCCTACATACGGACCCACATCTGGACCTACATACGGACCCACATCTGGACCAACATCTGTTCCTACATACGGACCCACATCTCGACCAACATCTGCTCCTACATACGAACCCACATCTTGACCAACATCTGTTCCTACATACGGACCCACATCTGGACCTACATCTGGACCTACATACGGACCCACATCTGGATCCACATCTGGACAAACATCTGTTCCTACATACGGACCCACATCTGGACCTACATCTGGACCTACATACGGACCCACACCTGGATCTGGATCACCGGCAACATAAAAAAACAGGCCTGATTAAATTTTTCAGTAAATCTCGCCCTCAATCAAAAATCATTGTGCTTGTGCTCGTCAGCCAAAACCCACACTGTGCTAGATCTTATTAATTAAGCTAAGTTTTTTTGTGCAGTCTTTATTAGCAAAAACTTAAGAAATCTACAACCCCTAGATATGTAATGCTAATGTTCAATTGGTCAATTTAATCTTAATCCTCGGGGTATTAAGGTAGTACCTAAACACACAAAAAAAACACGGTTCCCACTTATACAAAAAAAATACTGATAGCCAAAACCCGATAGCCAAAATTTTCTAGCCCAAAACTAGCTGCTGCGAATTTTCAAAAGCCCATTTTTTCCGAAACGTTTTCTTTAAACCCATAACTACAAAATAATTTACTGGCCACATCTACAAAACTTTCTACAAAAAATTTAAAAGTCTCAAAATTTTTTTACTCATTTGAACTGTTAAAAAAAAGTTTAAAAAAAGAAAGTTTCACCGCTTAGTCCTTGACCATAATTAAAAAGCTCATAACTGCGGGAGCTGTAGCTCACTTTGTTTAATCAACCACCGGGTTAACCCTCTGGCTCGTTGACTTTAACAAAAAGTAAAACAAAACTTATAGTAAAAATCTTGAGAAAGCTCAAAAAAGCTTCATTACCGGAACTACTTTGCGATCGCTGCCATCCGAGCTCGTTAACTTTTAATACATCTTTTCTACTCTTGCTACTACTTTCTTGAATGGCTCTAACGTAGCTAACCTTACAACAGCTACTCAATCAATGGAGACGTCGCTACAATACTTTCGAGGAGCTTGAGGAAGAAGTAACGAAGCAAATAGCCAACTCAAGCGAAATCGAGTACGTTAAACTCAGTTTTGAGGAGATAACCACTTGTTTTGATCTGCTTGATACACTCGCAGACGACTTAGCCGCATTTTCTACTCAGGAAGAACAAGACTGCCTCAACACTGCTTCAACGCTACAAAAATGAAAGTGCAACCTACTAATCAATGTTAGAAAATACGAAAAGGTCTTAACAAACGATGGTTCAGTTTCCACAAGGTCAAACAGCCCACTTAGAGTGCAAGGCACATCTGCAACAGCCAGTGTACCAGTAAGAAGCTCAAATACTACTGAAAACTCGGCCAACAACTTCATCAGTACTACGGCTGCCGACTTCTCAACTTATACATCCACCTACGGCTTGAGTACATTCGACTTAGACGCTCCCCAACGCTACAGTTTTCCACCTCAACCGGGAACCAACAGACCTATAGATCAGACAATCAACGGTGATATCACTACTTCTACAACTGATTTCAGATCAGTCTCACCGTCTACAAACCCGTGTACTTTCAACTTTCGAGCTCCTCTACGATACAACTTCTCGCCTCCACCAGTTTCCTCTGAAAATCACATTTGGAATGACAACTCAAGACACGAAACCCAGATGTCAACTGGCTATAACCGATATGGTCTGCTAACAACTTCAATTGCAAATAGTCCTGCTACTACATCTGAACAGTTTGTTACCAACCACATCAACGACCATCATAGGACTAACTTACAATCACACGAACAACAACGCAGCAGCCTTCTCGATAATGAACAAAGACAAGTCACCAACCACGCTACCAGTCATACGACCACTGCCATCAACTACAGTTTGAACAGATTCAAATTGCCAGATATAAAACTACAAAAGTTTGACGGCAACCCACTGGAGTGGAACAACTGGTTCGAACTCTTCCAGACTGCGATTGGCAACAACCCACGCCTAAGCCCAGTTGAAAAAAATACTTGCTTGCAAACATTATGCACTGATAATGCTAAAGTTTTAATAGAGAGCTACGGAACCAATTCTTCTCAGTATGAAGAGGCAATACTTGAATTAGTGCTTAGATACGGTAACCCAAAATATGTGGTGTCAGCGTTCATCAGGGAACTTGAAAAGTTTGACAAATTGATACTAAGCGAACCACAGGGCTTTATAAGATACGCTGCTTTCCCACGGAAACTAATCCACAACTTCGAACTCAACGGCTACATCGCTGATCTAAATTCCAGTAACCTGACCCGACTTGCTCGCTCAAAACTCTCATTAAGTCTACTAATGAAGTGGGAAGAACATTGCGTGCTGCACGATCTCGATTATGCTACACTTAAAGACTTGACGCAGTACCTCAATAACTACTCGCGAGCATGCGAGAACCTGGACATAGAGCCGTCGACTCCAAACCAAGCGGGACGAAATCGCCAACCTATGAAGCAACAAAAATCCGACAGGCGACCCAAACAATTTACTTCTATGTCCAGGCAAAACTAAGACAAATCTTCAAGCATATCAGCAAGACCAACAACTTTAACATGTCCAATAGACAACCAAGTTCACTACGTTGGAAAAAGGCCGGACTTTTTGAAACATCCCGTAGATCAACGGGCAGAGCTGGTGAAGCAACATAAGCTGTGCTTCAACTGCTTAGGCCAACACAGATTTAGTGAATGCACATCGTCTACGCGATTTTTCATCAACAACTGCGGAGGGAAACACCATTCAACTCTACACATCGACAAAAAACCGTTTCAAACGCACAAGCAAAAATCAGATAACATGCAACTTGGCACTACAGTAACCAAGCCCTCGGAACAAGCTGAGGATCCAATACAAAATATGAACAACATCAGAAATCAGTTACAATTTATGCCGGTAACACTATTTAACAATGGCATCAAACTAGATTGCAACTACAGCTTAGCGTACGAGGTGCTTTCAGTAAGGACAAAGTGTCTTCCTCGCTAGTCCGGCTTAGTATTGGACCACATAACGCTACAAAGCCTACTTTCACCCTACAATCAATCTATTCAGTTGAAGCTCTGAGATTTGACGCCATCGACGCAAACAACCTTAACAAAATGTGCTCACTCTACAATCACCTTCGACATGTCAACTTTCCTGAACTAGGCGACAACACAGCTCAAATTTTGCTTGGCGTAAATGCTTTCTGCAGTGTTGCGGAGCGCAATATCAGGAAAGGTCCTACAGGCACCCCCTACGCCGTTAAAAAACCTACTAATTTGGACAATCACTGGTTCACTCAACCAGAAATCTAACAGTTCCGGATCAAATTCACACTCAACTAACTTCCTTGACTTAAATGATCAAGAAGACGCTAATCTCACTGAATTAGTGGAAAAATTCTGGAAAGTGGAAGGATCAGGCATCCAGGAATATCAAAAAGCTACGTTTTCTGATAAAAGCAAACGATAACTAAGATTTATGGAAAAAAGCATTGAGCACGATGGAGATCGCTACAAAATAAATCTACTCTGGAAGAACGAAATGAATTTGCCGAACAATTATCCGATAGCTAAAACTCAACTGCTATCGCTACACAAATGGCTCAGAAAAAACCCTGAAACCATGCAACCTGAGAAATTGCTTATTACTGACAAGGAAAATAACTACGTCAAGCCCGTTACTTTCCAATACCCACAACGTGAATTACTTTGGTACCTCCCACATCATCCTGTAACTAATCCAAGCAAGCCCAGGAAGGTACGCAGAGTGGCCAACGCTGCCTCAACGTACAAAGGCGTCTCGCTGAACTCTTGCCTCGAAACTGGACCTGACCTCCTGAACAACATGTTTGGACTTCTACTACGATTCCGGGAAAAACCTGTGTCTGTATCGGCGGATATTTAAGGTATGTTTATGCAAATAGATATTAAAGATGAAGCTCAAAATGCGCTTTGCTTCCTTTGGCCTACTAAAAATGGTATCAAACAATACTAATACACGCTACTTATCTTTGGTGCAAAATGCTCACCATCCATTGCCATCTTTGCGCTTCATCAAACAGCTGCCGATTACTGCGTATCCAAACCCATTAGTGCTCAACTGCTTCACAAAAGCTTTTACATGGACGACTTTGTTCACTCGTTCAACACGACACACGAGGCTAGAGACTCTACTACGCAACTGAAATCCTCCCTAAGACCTTGGGGATTCAACCTAACTAAGTTCGTATCTAACACTAATGACGCGATCTACTCCATTGATGGTGGCGAAGTTTCTACTAATGCTACAGTGCATCGTGTTCTAGGTGTCAAATGGGACACAACTGACGATACGATATTCCTGCAACCAACAACCAAGCTAACTAATACTACATCATCTACACTCCGAACACTTCTCTCTACAGTAGCAAGGGTTTTCGACCCCTTAGGCATCCTAGCGCCGTTTGTCATAAAACTCAAAATTCATCTGCAAAAGTTGTGGAAGTCTGATATCTCTTGGGACGAAGCCGTGCCCAGGAACTTTGTTCTGATAATTGACAAATGGGTCGACCAATGCAAACAAGTACCCCCTGTTAGGCTGCCGCGCTTACTTGGTCCACAGTGATATACAGCTTCATGTTTTCTGTGACGCGTCGCAAGACGCAATGGCTACGTGTATCTACTTCGGAACTGCTTGTAGCTCTGGCATACACGCTACTTTTTTGATTGGCAGAACAAAGGTAGCACCACTGAACCAAGAGAGCATTCCTAAACTGGAATTACAGGCCGCCCTTTTGAGTGCTTGGCTATGCAAGTTCGCCACTGATGAAATGCGATTAAAGCCTCATTCCACTCACTCATGGACGGATAGCACTACTGTTTTTTCCTGGATCGCTTCACCTGGTAAACTGAAAACTTACTGCGCAAATAGAGTTGGTGAAATATTTACTTTATGCAAAGCCGAACAATGAAAACACATCCCAGGTAGACTCAACCCAGCAGACAGTGCTACACTGGGAATTGAACTTAAAGACGTAGCAAAACTCTGGCTGGATGCACCACAATTTCTACTCAACAGTGAGCCTATTTGAAGGATCAACGAAATAATGGAACAAAGTAAGGGTACAATGGTTAGCCCCTCAACTACAACCTTAATCAATTCTTCCAGGTTTTCTGACTGGTTTCGATTAGTTTGGGTCACAGCTCGGGTTATAGTTTTTGTCGATAGACTAAAGGGAAACGGTAAACGTTCTACCACTATGGAAGACCAGGAAAAAGCTAAGCTCCTCCTTTATCAACAATCCCAGCAAGAAACCTTTGGTGACACCTACAACCAACTACGAACCAAGCAACAAGTTGAAAACAAAGACAAACTGCAACAGCTGTCACCTTTTCTCGACAACGGTATTATTCGCGCGCGAGGACGACTACGAAACTCACCTTAACCGGACGCAACAAAGCATCCAATATTTCTTAACGCAAAGGACCCAATTGTGCGCATGATGATCGAGAGCGCTCATCGCCGCTGCATGCATCACGGCACTGAGTACATTCGCAACTACCTGCAACAAAATTTAGTCATCATTGGGCTCCGAAAAACACTCAGACAGATAAGACATAACTGCTTTCTCTGCAGAAGATTCCAAGGCAAAGGGCTACATCCACTCATGGCCGACTTGCCGCCAACTCGTTTCGACGATCCGTCTGATGACCCATTTCCGTTCAAAAACAGAGGAATTGACTATATCGGACCATTCTACATAGCAACAAAGGATACAAATGAAAAATGCTATAATTGCCTCTTCACGTGCCTCTCTACTCGCGCGGTTCACCTGGAATCGACAGAGAACCTTACTACGAACAACAGTATAACGGCAATTAGACGTTTTATTGCTAGGAGAGGCACAACTAAAATTTTAATCTCCGACAACGCTACTTACTTCGTCGGCGCGCGTAAACAATTACGCTCAGAACCAATCAACTTCAACGAAACCACCCTAACTGAAACGCTACAAATCCACAATTTCGAATGGCGCCCCTCCGGCTGCCCCCCATTTTTGGCGGCGTGTGGGAGCGACTCGTCTCAATGATAGAACGACTATTCTTACTAAATCTCGGTTCTGATTGACTATCAAGAGATCTATTTGCTACTATCGTAGCCGAGACCGAGGCAATCCTCAACTCACGTCCGCTAACTCATGTCAGCAGCCGCCAATGTCGGCAATCCTCAACTCACGTCCGCTAACTCATGTCAGCAGCAGCCTCCTACGAAGCATCTACCAGTAAACTGTCCAACAAGTCCTGGAAGCGAGCAAAAGATAGACTTGACAGCTTCTGGAGGCGTCTACTTAAAGAGTAGGCTCCGACTCTCATCAGAAGGACTAAATGGACGCAACCCGAGGAACCACTCGAAAAAGATGACCTCATGGAGATACTTGAGGACTTTACACCACGAAGCATCTGGCCACTGGGTCGAGTGTTAGATTTTTTTACCGGCTCGGATAGCATCGCGCGCTCGTGTAAACTGAAAACAGCCCTAGGTACTTTAACGAGACCAGCGGTGAAACTTGCCCTCGTATCCCCAAAAAAGAAGATTTAAGACCACTTTAATTGTACTACAACAACAGCAACAAAAAACTTGGCTCAACTCCTTCCCCTTCGGTTCCAAATAAGATCTCCCTCCCCCGAGGATGTTCATGAAATGAATTGTCTCACATTAATTATAGAAAAATGCGGTAAAATCTTTTAATAATAGCATGATTTGTTCTGAACTAATGAGTAATAATTTGACATCAACAAAGTGACACTAAGATATGTTCATCAAATTGTCTTAAATATAGGCTTACTTTTCAATTTGTTGCCGTAACACATATTCCAACTACAAGAGAAACAGAATGTTTCGACCAGTCTTAAAAAATAGCTTTTTTTTTAAATTATTGTCATTTTTTTCGTTGTGGTGTGATAAAGGAATCTGAGCGAAAAAGTAGAACTTAGGAATTTTGGTCAGTCATTGTAGATTATGCAAATTGGAAAACAGTTTTTGAAGACAAGTAACAAGAAAAACAAAATCAAAAAAAGTTTTATCTTTCATTTTTCAAAAAATTTTCCCAAATTTTTGAAGTTTGTGATTTCTAAGATGAAACTAAAAACTGCAAAAACTGACCTCATTTCAGTAAAACTAAGTTCTCGAGGCTTAAATTAAGCATAAATAAGGCAATGTAAGCGTCAAAAAGAAAAGTCAAAATGTTCAAACCGTTTTTTCTCGACACTGGGAAAATTAGTTTGAAATTTTTTAATGTCGTTCATTTTGATGTAGCTCAAATTGAAAAGGCTTTAATATGATATATCACTCAACCCAGTCCAATAATTATTTGTGGTACCTGATTGTGCGTGCAAAACAAAAAAACTAAAACACACCCGAATACAGAGTTCCTCCTCATTTTCAATGGTCGGAACAACAAGAGGTTAGGTAGGAGGCATGTCTTCAACAAGGTTAGTTAGCACGTCATAAAGTAGACTAATATTCTATTAACCAAGCAGAATCGAACAAATGTACGAAATAAATAATTATTTTTTATTCTTGCTTCAGCTTGTTTTTCTATCTCCATTCTGATCGGGAAAGGTTTGTAACTGTCTACGTTTTGACAGGTATGAAATAAAGGTTGTCTTCTTTTTGACCGTATTCCTTTCAATCAACAATTATCTCTTTGTAAAAGTTGTTTCCAGCGACATTTTTTATCAAAAATATTTGGAAAAAAGTATCAAAATGTTTGAAATTGGGCATGGTATGGTGAAAACTTGATTGAAAAATGTCAAAATATTATTTTCCTCGGAGGAAAAATTATCCTCGGTCTACTTTTCACCCTATTTTTGTACAACCGTTTTAGTTTCTGTGTAACTTACCATCTTCAGATAAAAATAGAGGTTGAGGAGCCTAATTTCTTTGTCTAATGTCCTAATACCTCTGCTCTGTCAGAACAGCGTTAGGTTAAGGGTAACCCAGCCCCATTCTTGAGAAATTGAGTCCGTTATCTCGAAGAAGGAACTTGTTGCAGCTAAGTTTATTTATTTATTTTTCTATACTCAAGTTAAAAGCGCTGATATAGTAGGGAATTTTTGGGAAGGCAAAATTTTTTGTCTAAGCCCTCAAAAGTTTAATAGTAATAGTCAAATTGATATCCTTCAAAGTTTGTCAAACTTTTTTTGTTTCCTCTGTTTTAAATCTTACTTAAAAATATTTGTTCTTAAGATTTACTAAATTATTAAGAATTTTATCAGCAATTACGTTTTCATTTTGTTTCTGCATGTTGGAGTGCAAATTTTGTTGGTGCATTCTGTATATACCATGAGTAACTTTCGTGCAAATATTATATTCATCTATAAACTTGTGTTTAAGCTCAAACTCAAGCTCTGACCTAGAATAAACACGGTCATTATTCAACCGAGACCCAACAATTGGGCTTTAAATCTGGTTGCTTTACATAAACTAGCAAAATCATATTTTATCCATGCTGTCAATTATGGTATTACTCATTGAGCCTGAAGATAGTTGATGCCTTTATTAATTATCGCATTCTAAAAACGTATTCAGTTGAACTTATTTTAAATTTCTTGCTTTTCAAAATTCCAAAAAATGTCCGTCCTAACTGAGCTTGCGGCATTTCATTTTCTTTCGTTAATCTTATTTTTCTTAAACTTATATGGACATCTTTGTGTAGCGGAACTTCCTGAAAATAGAAAAAGTGAAGACTCAATGGTGCTAGTTAAAGGGGGCGTGACCGAAGTTGGGCTGGAAAAACCCATTATACCACAGGACGGCGAGGGTCCCATCCGCAAAATTGATGTGCCCTCTTTCTACATAGATAAAACGGAGGTCACAAACGCACAGTTCAAACGATTTGTTGATGCAACAGGTTATAAAACAGAGGTTAGATTTCAAACATTAGAAATTTTGAAACATTTGGGGAATATATTGGCTTTTACTTTTTTCTTTCAGGCTGAAAAATTTGGCAACTCGTTTGTGATGCAGAGTTTTGTGAGCGAAGAAATCAATTCAAAAATTACTCAATCGGTAAGCAAAGACACTCTTCGATTGACAACAAGAAGGACCTTTACCAATTATCTACAAAAATTTACCTCGTGGCTTTGACGAAATTTGCACTTTGTAATCATTTACTCAAAGAGGCAAATTTTAGTAGTCTGTAAAAAATTATTTTCAGGTAGCTAGTGCCCCGTGGTGGCTTCCGGTTGACAAAGCCGACTGGCAACATCCTGAGGGTCCAGACTCCTCAATCAAGAGTAGAATGGACAATCCAGTGGTGCACGTGACTTGGAATGACGCCACTGAGTTCTGCAGGTGGGCGGGAAAGAGACTCCCTTTTGAGGCCGAGTGGGAGAGGGCGTGCAATAATGGCAGACCGACTAGGTGAGTAATCAGCGGCGGGGGGAAGAGCTGTTCATAGTATTGGAAATATATCGCTGCGAAGCTTACTTTTGGCTTCTGAAAGACTATGTAGAAAAATAACTGACTCAAAATTATGGAATTAAGCCCTATAATAGCATTACTATAAAAACAACAAACCTTGAGTTCTTCGTCAGAAGAACAAAAAAATGCGAAAAATATTATAGCGCAAAAGAAGCTAAAAGAAGGTAGAGCACTCTTCTACCGTTTCCCTCATCAGAAGTTAACATCAATTTTACGCTGATATCATTAATTTATCGAGATCGTATATGAGAACAAAGCGTGTTTTATTAACAAAGCGTCTTAAAAAATATTCACGCTCAATTAAGATTTTTTGCCATTTTTTGCCAAGTTGACATTTGAAGTTAAATTCAAACTCTTTTGTTAAAAGGGAAGGCAAACTCCGCT
>NW_026971496.1:0-3000 GCF_963678635.1 Symsagittifera roscoffensis | reverse complement strand
AATGAAACGTACTTCAAAGCAATTTTTGCATGCTACGATTCCGGCTTGTAAAGCTGCGTCAACTGACTGAAAAGTCTGCCTAACATCTGCCTTTCATTTGCCTCCCTTGGAGGTAAGAGTAACTCAGTCCGAACGTGTCACAATTTGGAATAGTCAAAATGAACTGAAACTGAAGGTGAATTCCCATAGTTTCCAATATTCATAGGTTCCAAAATGAAAAATCAGTCGCACAAGTTCCAAAATTTATCTTCTTGAATTCTGATTGGTTGAAATTTGAGCCAACGAATTTATGGATTGATTGTTTACTGTTCAACCAGCATAAACTCAAGCTGCAGAATAGTGACAGCCGCAGCCGCGCCAACGTGTTGCGAGCTTGCCACCAAAGGATAGGACTCTATACGAAATTTAGAGCCGGTTATCGCCGCCGGTTATCGCCGCCGGTTAGAGCCGGTTATCACCACCGGCGACCTTAAACCGAGAAAGATTTGGAACTTATTTGACCAATTGGAAAGATTTTGGAACTTATACGACTGCTTTTTTATTTTGGAACATATGGGACTGATTTTTCATTTTGGAACCTATGAATACGCACCAAACTGAACAGTAGCAGGTGAAAGTGATTGAATGACATTCATAAAATGCGTGTGTCTTATATACCTTGTCACAAAGGTGTTTATGATTCTCGGTGCAGCAAGCTGTCGGGCAGGGTTCTCATGCTTGAAGAACCGAATGCTTGAAAAATTTCAACCAATCAAAATCGCTAAGCGTTTCTATTGGCTAAATGCCGTTCTCACAAAATCGAAGTCAATATTAACAGAAAATGTTTTAAATCAGTGGAAAATAATCAGAAATATTACAAATTGCGGGTTGAAACCGCTTTAATTTTCAGATAATCATCAAAATTAATGAGTTCAAATTCATAAAAAATTTTCAGTCTCGAAAACTTATCTGCTTTTTATCTAATCGGTCAATATTAACACTAATGGCCTTGATTTATTTTCTTACTTATACAGTGCTGATTTAAATTAACCGGACAAAACGCGTTAAACTTGAAATTTAAAACGCGTTTTTATCAAAATGGGTTAATTTTAGGTGAAAACTTATGAAGACAAAACTTGCTTAGAATTTTAGCAGAATTAATATGGTGTAATTTATTTTGCGAAATTCGGGTCCGAAATTTTACCCCAAAAATGGGTCATTTTGGTTTTTCTTAGTTAATCAAAAATTACGCTAAAAATACCCAGTCGATTACAGACATAATTATATCAAAGTGAGCCCCTTGCATAGCTCAACAAACTTTAGGAAGGGTATTTTCTCCAAAAAAAATGCAAATTGTTTAAAAATTGTTTTTAAATAAAAAGTTGGTATTTATATAGTAAAAATGACCTTTTTTGTCTATCAAACAAAAATAAATTAACTTAAACAATTTTCTGGAGATTATACCCTTCTTAAAGTTTGTTGAGCTACGTAAGGGGTTCACTTTGAAATAATTATGTCTGTGATCGACTGGGTATTTTTGGCGTAATTTTTGATTAACTAAGAAAAGCCAAAATGACCCATTTTTGGAGTAAAATTTCGGACCCGAATTTTGCAAAACAAATTACACCATATTAGATCTGCTATACTTTAAAGCAAGTTTTGTCTTCATAAGTTTTCACCTAAACTCAACCCAATTTGAGAAAAACGCGTTTTAAATTTCAAGTTTAACGCGTTTTGTCCGGTTAATTTAAATCAGCACTGTAGATTTTTGCGATTTACTTTGAGATTTTGAATACTCAATTCTGATTAGCTGAAAGTAAGCTAAAAATTAGTTTCAAGCATTCGGTCCTTCAAGCTTGAGGGACGCCACTCAAGCTGTCAAATGGTGGCGTCCCTCATGCTTGAAGGACCGAATACTTGAAATTAATTTTAGCTTACTTTCAGCCAATTAGAATTGAGTATTAAAAATCTCAAAGTAAATCGCGAAAATCTCAAAGTAAGAAAATAAATTTAGGCCATAAGTGTTAATATTGACCGATTAGATAATAAGCAGATGAGTTTTCAAGACTGAAAAATTCTTATGATTTGACCTCATTAATCTTGATAATTATCTGAAAAGTTTTGGGGTTGTAACCCGCAATTTGTAATATTTTTTGATTATTTTCAACTGATTTAATACATTTTCTGTTAATATTAACTTCGATTTTGTGAGAAAGGCATTTAGCCAATAGAAACGCTTAGCAATTTAGATTGGTTGAAATTTTTCAAGCATTCGGTCCTTCAAGCATGAGAACCCTCCCCCTGTCAAATACATCAAAAGGTGTCAATGGACTCAACAAGGTGTTAAAAGTCGTAAAAAAGCGCTAAAGGTGTGAACGGCAGCGTCAACAGGTGTGAAGTGAAGTTTTAAAAGATGTGAATGGAAGTGTGAAATGTGTTAACAGAAGTGCGAAAGATGTGAACTCTTTTGATAGTCAAGCCCGGGCCCGCCCTGGCCAGGTTGCTGATCCTAAAAATGAGGCCCGGTTCCAACTCTGCATGGCAGTCAAATTCGTTTTGTGATGATTGTTAGCTTTTAAGTCTTTTGATTGCATAGTGCGATTGTATCAGAGTAGTACCAACAATACTCAATCGAATAAAAAAGCATACACAGGTCCTTGGAAATCGTGCCCAGTGTTGATTTGTGTGCCAGGAAGGAGATAAATGATAGGAAAGCCGAATTGTGCACTAAGTAAGATTGCGCGAATCTCTTGTTTCAGGCAACTACTACCGACTACAGTCCACTGACCAACCGGCAGTTTGCGGCAATCACACGTATTGGCCGTAAGTATCATATCTTCCGCAAACTTAAGCCGACTTATAGAAAATCAAAACTTCCGTCAAATTTTTGCAATATATTAAGCAAACTCCAAAGACGACGCATCAGGTTTGCAGTATGTAAGATTGAGGCAAAAAAACTCTGATTCTCAAAGAGAAACTTACCAATATTGTGTCATCTTTTTCAGGTCTAACGTTTCAAAG
>NW_026971495.1:5000-16349 GCF_963678635.1 Symsagittifera roscoffensis | reverse complement strand
AGTTACTTTTTAAAAGATTTCAAAATTTTCCAGTGATTTTACAGTTGAGACAAAAATACTCAGAAAGAATTTTAGAATGATTTAGAAATTTTTTTATCAAATGAATTACCAGAAGAAAACGATAAGTTGACCAAACCAGAATTTCAAAATTAGACATGCCTAACAACTGTATGAAAAATTACAAGTTGTTCAAATTGTAATCAACATTTCAAGTATTTGGTGAAGTTTTTAGGCAAAGAAAATAATTAGCTCGGATATGATCAACTTTCTCGTTTTGCGCAATACCACCGAATAACATACATAGCAGTGTAATTTGTCATAACAGATTTCAAGCCGATTGTGAAAAGAAAAAATATATAATGGCTAACTTTTATCTTTGCCCAAACTGAACCAAAAGATTTCATAATACATGCATTTGTATCAGTTACATGCAGATACAAGTTTGCGTTACAAACTCTGCGTGGGTGTTTCCAGCTGGAATTAAATGGTAGTAAATACCGAGTGCAACTGATCGAAAGTATAATAAACGAAAATTTTTGCTGTATTTTTGCTGATCACACCCCCTGACTCGCTCGTTGTGGACTCCGCGACACAACAAACCAAAATGCCGAAAAAATTTACCTTGCAAGCATTTGTTTTTTTAGACTATGCGATAACTGATGTTAATATTTGATGGTAAGTTGAACTAATTTTTAGGCTTGTTGGAAAATTTTTACGCGAATTCAAGAGACGCAAACGCACCAAAAGCATTTTATGAGAGCACAGTTTAGCCGCGTGATGAACATTGAGTCCGATAATGGCAACATTAAACCCAATGCTTCTGCTTTCCTCCAGAACAAGTTTTTGCTTATTTTATGAACAATAAGGAAGTTATTGCTCCGTTTTCGTAACGAAAACTACGGATTATTTGTAATCACGGTGGGCTTTTTTTCTTCAGGCAAATTTCGACTTCTTATCTAGCTATTTTTGACGAAAATTTTTTAAATATCATTCAAAAGGTATTGTTGCCCTGAGCTTACATTTGAAAAGATATTTCACCTGTGATCATTTTTTGCTGCAAACTCATGTGGGTTTAAACATTGCTCTTTTGGCCAATTTGGGACAATTAACGCGCGATCTATTTCGCGCTATTAACGCGTAAGCGGAGAATTAATCCGTCTTAGAAATCGTTCCAAATTAGTTTCAGGAAGCTCATTTGCAAATTTAATTTTTTTGATTGGAGCGATAGTGGAATCTCTCATACGCGAAGGACTGAATGTGCGAAAATGAAATGCAGCCAATCAGATTTCAGTAATCTAAAATTTGGAAATAAAGTAAACATTTCCAGGGACTGAATATCAGTATTGGCCGAATATCAAAACGGCAGAATTATTCAAAATTTTGAAATTGTCACTGATCGCAGCCGACTTGGAACACATTTTATTTTTCAAGGGTTTCGTTATGAAAGAAGCAAAATTTAGCTTCACTTAATTCATTTTAATTGAAAAGCAATTGCTTCTTTTTAAAAATTCACTTTCGGCTAATTTTGTTTTCGGTCTTTCTCTTACGAGTTTTTTTTGCCCAATCGGTCCTTTGCGCATGAGAATAGCCCCCGGAGCAAAAACAAAATATAGTCCCGGAAAAATAAAAAAAATGCACTGGTGCTATTTTTTCCTTTTTCCTGGATGATTATTATGCTTCAAATGAATATTTCACAACACCATAAAAACTTTTGATGGATACATTTTTAAGAAAAAATGATTAGGTTGAAAATATTTTTATACAAATTATTGGAGAACTTTTTAAAGAAACTAGTTTGCGTCGGTTCGTTCTTGCGCTCTGTTCTCAAGTTTCCGTGCATTCCGCTTTCGTACGTGCGTATGACTTAATTCAAAATGAATGTCCTAAAATAGTACCAAGGAAAATAGCCTTCGTTTTTTCAGGTGTCGGAATCACTGAAATGGCAAAAAGTTTCCCCCGCAACCCCCGTACCTGAAGTCCTCTGATCACCAGTATTCTATGCGTACAGACCGCGTCAGAGCGCCATCAAAAACTGAGCGCAGTTTAAATAATAGCCCGGGTTGACCGAAAATGCTTATTATACAATTCTCAAAAATGGGAAATTTCTTTTCATACAATTTCATACAATTCCATACATACAGAAAATTGAATAAAAACTCTATGATAGGCATTTTCCAATAAATGGAAATTGTATGATAGTTATTTTCTCCATAAACAAAAGGTTGTTTTTTGTTCGTAAATTTATTTTCTGACAAATTTTCAGTTTTGTTTGCCACCGAACACAAGCGACAAAGACCTTGGTTACTCACAGCACCAACGGTTACACGGTCTTGCAATTGCAATGCATAGAAAACGACCTGAATTGTCTTCGAGCTGTCTTTCACAAATGATATAACATAAGTAACAAGCTTTTAATTTTTGGCAAAATTTTTCAATGATGATTATTTTAATTTTGCGAATTTTCAAATTATCAGACGTTGATCAAGGCATACATAAACACGCCATACGAAAAAAATAGGAATTCTTAGTGTTTTTGGAAAAAAAAGTTTAAGTGAAAAGAAAAAAAGCCAATATTGTCGTATCCAGGACTACGTTATGCGCACAAAAAATTAATCTTTGCATGCAAAAAATTTTTTCGGAAAATGTTTCTTTGCGTACAAAATTCGATTTTCGCTTAAAAAAGCAAAAAAAAAATTGGGGCAATGTGTCGTATATGGAAATTGTATGGTAGGCATTTTTTTCATTTCTGGTTTTTTTTGTCACCAGTCTGTTCAACTGTTCTCAAAAAGCCGCAGAAATGGTTTATTTTTTTCTATTGTTTTTCGAAAATGTATGAAAATTTTATGACAAGCATTTTCTCCATACACTTGATGTATGGAATTGTATGATAATGATTTTTGTTGTATGGAAGTGTATGATAAGCATTTTCGGTGTATGGAGCTCAACCCGGGAGGTAGCAGTGTTGTACCTATAAGACAACTAATATCTCAAAAACAGGCAGCTTATATCTTATATAAACGTATAAATTTACATAATGTAAAGGCGAATTGGGGACACATTATCATGAAAATGAGAAAAAAAATCGTTTTTTTTTTCTTTTTTCTTGTATAATTTTTCTGATGTTAATTTCTGACACAAAGTAAGGGGCAGCCGAAACATGGGATGACTCTCTTGGGTTTTTCAATGTCACAGAGAACGAATCAATCAAGTTTGGCTATTATCCACTTCCTGGTCATTATTTCAAATTTATGATACTGGATATTTGTTCCGACTTTCGTAACGAAAGTAACGAAAAATTTGTGCTCGATGTGGGATTTTTTTTTCTTCAGACAAATTCGACTTTTTAACTAGCCTTTTTTGACAAAATTTTTTATTTATCATTCGGAAAGTATTGTTGTCCTGAGTTTGAAAAGATATTTCACTGGGATCGTTTTTCTTAAAGTTATGGGGGTTTAAAGATTTTTGGCCAATTTGGGACAATTAACGCGCGATATATTTCGCGCTTAACGCATAAGCGGAGAGTTAATCGGTCTTAGAAATTGTTCCAAATTAGTTGAAAGACACTTATTGGCAATAATTGATTTGTCACAAGGAGCGAAATCTATCCTTTTGTATTTTATATGGCGTGTGGGGGGATGATTTTCATAAAAAAATTCGAAAGAAACTTTTTTTTTCATTTAATTTTTATGTTATTACTGCTCAATAAACCTTAAAAGGCAGTCGGAACATTCAGGGCTTCACCCTGATACGACCAGTCTTGTTTACTTTGATAATGCTTTTGCGACCTATTAGGGATAATAGGCTGATGATACGCTTTAAAGTTCGAAGAACAAATCTCTTCGTAGTATCTTATTTTTTAAACAAGTCGTCAAGTAGTCGGAATAGAGGAGTTTACCTGCAGCACTGTAAAAAATATTTGAACAGGGGCGGATTAAGAGGCGGGGCGACCTTTGGACTATTATATTGTTTTGTGTTATCCGTTTGTACTATTTTGAGATATCCTTTTGTACTATTTTGAGATATCCTTTTGTACTGTTTTGAGATATCGCTTTGTACTATTTTGCGATATCCTTTTGAACTATTTTGAGATATCCTTTTGTACTGGTTTGAGATATCCCTTTGTACTATTTTGAGATTTTCCTTTGTACTACTTTGAGATATCCCTTTGTACTATTTTGAGATATCCCTTCGTACTATTTTGAGACATCCCTTTGTACTATTTTGAGATATCCGATTTTGGCTGACTGACCTTAAAAAGTTTCTAAAAGCGTCTTCGTAAATTTTCCTGCTGCGCAAAAATATCAGCCAAAACAGGGTCTTTTCAGTGCTATGGGAGAGCTCGGAAAATCTTAGATGCTCTTGTCGTATTCAATTTTGTTGAAAAAATAACTATATAAAAGAAAAAAACGCTAAAATTCCAGGTTTTCTCAGCTTTGTCTTGATTCTTTACTCAGCACTGTATGAGCCATCCAGAGGATGCAATGATGTCTAAAATTAACTCAAAAGATTTCAGTTAATTTCTCAAATTCGCTACTAGTAACATACAAAAAACCAGCTTGAATGAAATCTCTTGCTATCATTCCGGTTAACAGTAATACCTGTATTCATTTGTCAGTGAACCTCCAAAAATTTCAGCAAACTCGTACAAAAAATCCATGGTGAATTGATGCTCAGCAAATTCAGCAATTTCATTGTCGTATAATAAGAAGTACTAGGAAGTACTAAAATGAACCAAGCAAATATCTAGTTTGAGTTTGCACATAAAAACTCCCTTTTCAGACTGTAACCATCTATCTATCGTTCGCGAAGCAATTGTTTTGACTTGTAGGCCACATCAACTTAGATTTGCAGCTATTCTGTAAAAAGTATCTCATATCTCAAGGAAGCGTATAATTAAATAAATAGGTATAATTGAGTTGGAAGCAAAATATCTAGAACAATTTCTGTGGTTTTTGTTGAAATCAATGATCCAAAAATGAAAACTTTTAAAATTAAGATTGTTTTTGGTTCAAAATTATAGTTCTACTCCATGTGTGATCTGCTCCTCTGAGTTTTTCTGCAAAACAGTTGATTTTTCTTAAATTAGGTGTTTAAAGGCTGATTTTAATTTTCACCCAAAACTTTCACATCAAAGAATCGGCAAAAATGGATCAGCAATGCAATTTTAACAAGTCCGTTGAAAGGTTTCGTTTGAAAGAATAAAGTGTGCTAGTCGAGATTATGCTATATTTAAAACATCGCAGTAGTTTTGAAAATATATGACGAATTTAAGTTTTTTTGAAGTAAACAGAAGCACTACTTAAAAGAAATTCTGGTGAAAACATTTGAACAAAATTTTTGATCAATAAAAAGTTAAGAAGATAGGTACGTTAATTCTAATAGATAAACAGAATTATTAAGATTTTTGCCTTTGCATTGTTTTCACTCTATAATTTCAATTAATTCTCTTTTGTTTTTCAATAAAAGAAATGCAACCACTTACGGAGTGAGATAAAAAACGCTGCTTGTTATCACTGCCCTCTGAGGTCAAATAAAGTTTTTCTGTTTAAAAAGTTTTTCAAAACTGCTTAAAAAAGAAGAGAAAGTGTTACACACTTTAAACAATTTTTATTCGAAATAAAATTACGTGCTGAGTAAATGAAAATTGGAAAAATGTAGTTTAAGTAATTAGAACGAAATTTATTGCGTCTTTTTTATCGCAAACCTAACTATAGTTGTCAAAGTGGTCCTAAAATTCAGCTATTATAAATTTTTTTAGAGACTATCTCTGTAGAGAAACTTTTTTAGTTCTGAGACCTGTGCATCAAATCCCAGCTTTTCGATCTTGGAAAATCTTGCCAACATCATGCAAGATCTTGCCAAGACCCTGCAAGATCTTGCCAAGTCAACATGAAAGATCGTGCAAGATCATGCAAGATATCCAAGACCGATGCACGATCCTGACAAGTTTGCCATGCTACTTGGAAGCCTTAATTTGACCTTGTCAAGATTTTCCAAGATCTGCGAAATTTTTTTAAAGCGCAGCTACAAGAGGAGTGGCAACTGCCCACAAGCCTGATTGGACAAATGATCGCCTCTAGCTCAGTTCACTAAGAGAGACTTTATTCAGGAAGAAGGTTAAGGTTGTTTGTCCAAAGATAACTGCCATAATGAGCTATAGGGACGAACACTGCCTGCACAACAACAATGACCAAAGGCTTGAAAACAAACAAAGACATCATATAAACTAAATACATCAAAAAAAGCTTAAGAGCGCAGAAGCTGAAGCTTATTAGCTACAAAAAACTACAAATTGTTTAAATAATGAGTGTGTTTTTAACTAGAGTCTGTACGGTTATGAGCCAATCCAGGCGCGTCTGACTCGTTTCAACAAGTTCAGCCCCAATACGTTTCTTTATCACGACCAAAAAATCCGCATATGCTTCAGACTGTTGAAGTTTTTTGTCAAAAAACTAGTTAAGAGTCAAACATTATCTCGAGAAAAATCACACCCGAGCACAAAAATGTTCTTCAATTTCTTTTAAACTCGGAACAATTCGATCATCAAACATAAAAACCAACTTAAATTGTCACTAATGTTAAGAAAAAATACTCTTCCAATTAGCTTAGTTTTCAGATATTGAACTATTTGAACGCATTTAGTTATCTATGCAAACTTTTCAGTCTTAAAACTGTTCAGGAAAATTAGTCTTCAAAATGACCTAAGTGGAACCAGTTTAAAACTAGTTTTTTTAACCAATTGTATTCTTGACAAAAACTATCTCTATAAAATATTTCTTACTAACCAATCATTATCCATAACTAACTCTGACAATTATTTGTAATCCTGATAGTACTTGTAGTTTCAGCACCAGAACAATTTAAATATAACTTAGAAGACAATTCTTCTCCTTTGGAACAAGTTCCAGAAATCTAACCCGCAAATACCAGTTTACACTAGATCTATTGAGACTAGGAGATATAACATTAAGATTAAAATCGATATTAGACTAAGAAGTTGCACGAATCTATCCGGCCGAAAATAAGGTAGCGTGACGAGCAGACGGTCTACCTTATCTGAAATTGTTCTATGAGTAAGCTACTCTAGGCATACACTCATAAGCTTCAGATATTAAAAATATTGAAAGAATAAAGAATCTACATACAGTCTCTGCAGTATCGTTGATAATTAAATTGTTGTATCTAAAACGTTAAGATTGTCAAAACAAAGTTTCCGTCGCCGATTCCTTGCTCGTCGATTTTAACCAGACTGTTTAAACCAAGAAAATTATGAGTTTGTGCAGTAATTTGGCAAAAAGGTGCAATAATTGCGGAATTACGAAAAGTACAAAATAATTTATACATAGACTTGAATAAAACCTACTCGCATCTCTGAGTTATTGAAATAGAGCCTAAAAAAGTTGTTTCGTGAAGTCCATTGAAATCAAGTCTGTGTACAAATTGTTCTGTACTTTTCTTAATTCCGCAATTACTGCACGTTTTTGCCAAATTATTGCACAAACTCATGATTGCCTTGGATTAAAAAGTCTGCTTAAAATCGGTGAGCCGGGAAGTTTTCAAATCATCTTTCAGTTGTTTCTAAACTGATTTTTTTTACCCAGAGCGTTTCAGCGCCAAGTACCTTTAAGTTAACGAAATCGAAATTTACGACATAGTCGGTTTTTGCTATCTCATAAAGGTGATTTCAACAACATAAATTTTATCAATATTGTTGAAAACTCAATTCTTTTCCCGTGCCTACTTAATTATTTGGCGGTACTTATGGCTTAATCTCAAAATTGGTCTTTGTACTTGTAATCAAATTGTTCACTTTTTAAAAATGACATTTTCTTTTCCTTGCCATTCGATTAATGGTATTACAATTTTTTCAGACCGCAATATTACCAAGCTAATTTCACGGTCGCCAGAAAATCTTACAATACTTCTTGCTTTAAGAAGGCTTTAAATCAATAAAAAAATTAAAGCCAATAAACTTTTCCATAAAAATTAAATTTAACGAAAACAGATATATCATTTTTTTTACAATAAAAGCGTATTAGAAAACATTTTGACCTCGAAACATTTACCTTCAGACCTTGCAAGAGGTTCGTTGTATAATTTCAGTCTACAAATCTTAAATATTTTCAGTTGCTGGAAAAATTACTTCGATCAAGGGATTACGACCGTGAATGAGACTACGAGTAACGTCTGCGATTTTTCACCTGACTCTGTGGATGGTTTTTCATATTCTGTCAGGTTTGGTTTTGATTAGTTATATAAAAAATTAAAACTCTCTATTAACCTTAAGACTCAAAAATAATTATCATGTTTCCCAAGAATTCGATTTAATTTTGTCTCGAAAAGAATTGTTATAACAATATAAGAACAAAAAACTAAACAATCTCAAAAGTTAAATGGGAAATGTTATTAACGATTACGTTATTGTTCCAACCATTTGAAAAATGGGGGGAACTTTGTATTTGGGTGTGTTTTAGTGTTTTTTGTTTTCAATTCAAAATCAGGTACCTCAAATAATCATCGGACAGGGTTGAGTGATATACCATATTAAACCCTTTTCAGTCGTGATTCGAAAGACAATAAAAATTTCCAAGGATTTTTTCCAGTGTTGAGAAAAACCGATTTGAAATTCTTGATTTTTCATCTTAGTTCGAGCGAATAAAGCAAGCGAGCAGGCTTGCAACAGCCAAAAGTTGTCTGAAAAATTAGTTTTGAGCCAGTAAGCTAGTTTTGGAACTGTTTAGATTCATTTTAGGAACCAAAACTATTCAAAAAAATCAAAAATTTTCTTTGTTAAGTTTTTTAGTCATTTTTCTACACAACTTTTGTCCAATTTGCCTTTTTTGCTATGAATGTCTAGTATGCCTAAACTATATTTTAACGCCAAGTCTTTTTTTTCACACCAAGCAGAAAAATTTTCACTGATTTGAAAAAAAGTCTTTCTAAACCGCAGTTTTCTAAAAACCATGACGGAACATTCTGTGCTAATTGCATTGTAAACGGCTATCCTTGTTTTTTTATGTAATTACACTTCTTTAAATTTGATTGTTGAGAATTTCGTTGAACTTTTTTGATGCATGTTTGTTACTTTTTGCAGATCTTTGATCGTACTGTAAATATTGTAAATTATTTTATTTAATATTGATGATGCAAAAATTATGAGAAAACGTTTGAACTAACATTTTAAAACTCTTTTTTATTATACTTATAATAACTACTTATTTGAAATGGTATGATTTTTAGGTAGTTTCTTTTTTGGATTTCAAACTATCTTGGGTTTTTTAACTAAGCTTTTTTGAAAAGGTTTCTGGATAATCTAAAAATATCGTTTTTGAGATCAAATGTAAAAACAGTTTATAAAGTGCAATGACTTTTTTCATTTATGTGGAAATCTGAACTGCTAATTTTGCTGGTTCCCCCCACATAAGTGAATCCCTTACAAGTTAAAAACCATTGTCCCTTTTTTATAAAATGTGGCCTGATGAGCAGTTACGTTATGATAAACATAATTGGTTCTAATATTTTATTTGTGAAACCCCTCGTTACACCATAAAGTTAATGCTGATGTGAGGTGGGGGATTTGGAATAACTTTTACGCGATAAGCTAAACTCAGCAAGCGAACTTCCACTTTGATTGTTTTCTGGGTTTTTTCCACTCCCCTCTCTCCAAATTTAAAATTTGCCTGTTTCAATGTTGTTTTAAGTGCTTTTGTGGCTTAATTCGTGATGTTATGATATGATAATTGGAAAGCAAGTGTTTCCATAATGTTTAATTTGTACATCATGCAAAATTTCAATCCAATAAGATAACCTTTAAACGGTCTGTCTAGTTTGATATGTAATGAGTTACAAAATGCACTAGCAAGACATTACGACAAATCAGTTGTTAAAATTGATAGATCAATTTTTCATTCCAGCAAAACTTAGCGAATTATCATTGAGCAACAAAATTGTCAAAAAAATGAACGAAATAACCATTGGAACACAATAGACTGGAAACAGTCTGTTAAATCTAAAAACCTATCTGAATACAAGGTACCTTACACCTGAAACTGCGAACTGCAAGCAAATCGCTGCTTCCAGAACTCGAAACATATATATTCAGGCAATTGACTGTAGCGATCACGATTGGTGAAATGAAGCAAGAGAAAACGGATCAAATGCACTAATTGAGTGTCATATGGTTTACCAAATCAGGCCTGATGTCAGGTGGATTGAAAGCGATACCACGCTTCATGAATTCGTCTACCTGGAATACTATCTATGTGTGAAGCCAAAAACAATCATTGGCTTTTCTCATTCAAGAAGCAGTCTTCTTACAAAATATACGGCAGAAAAGGAGCGCCAGCAATGAAAATGAACATCAATCTGAGAAGGCGCCTAGGAATGAATCAAAAAATGCATCAAAAACTATGTCAGTATCAGACAAATGATCAAAACTTGACGACCACGCAAAAAATGAGGACAAGAAATTTTGTTTGCGGCTGATTTCCAGTTTGCCACTCCCTCGAAAATTAAAAAAAAAACTGTTCAAAAATTTTTCACACGGCATTTTTCTTTTCAAAAATGTGGAATTTTGTCCAATTGTTCACGCTTTGATGACACGTTTTAATGCGTTGTATAATATGAAAAGTCAATTTAAAGAAATTGTATGAAAAGTCAATTAATCTGAGAAAATCAAAAGGTTAAGCCTACACCCCAAAAGACACTGTGGAAGCTTAGTTTCTGATCGAAAGTCTACCACTATGGTGAATCATTCAACAACAATATGAAAATCCTAAAAAGTTTCCTGTTTTCACTATGAGACTTGGAAAAACTCAGAGAGGGTGTCAAAAAATTGAAGAGATAGAGAAAAAAACTTCCACTTTGAACAAGTACATGTACAAGATAGCAAACAACAACCAAATCAAGATAACAAAATCAAGCTAACGAAATGATCCAAAAACACAAACAGTTCTTAAAGAAGCTCAGAGAAATGAGAGAGTGGATTTGATTAACAGTCAATTGTAAAGTTTAAATGAAAGCTCGAAACATTTAAATATGAATGTTTCTCTTCGTGCTAGTGCTAAGGTTTTGAATAATGTCTATATCGCAAAAAAAAAGTAAAAGCGAGTGGTTCACAATTATGTATATTAATATAATATTCTTCAGGTATATTACTATGAACAACAGGCTTACTTAAACTTCACGAGTTTTAACTCAACAATAGTATTGATATCAGAAACAAGGCTCTGCGATAACGATGATCCTAATTACTTTAAATTAGAGAAATCTTCAGCACCACTGTTATAAAATAGAGACACACAAAGTGGTGGGATTGGTATTTATATTATATCAGACAAGCATTATCAG
>NW_026971494.1:0-1000 GCF_963678635.1 Symsagittifera roscoffensis | reverse complement strand
TGTCAACAAAAAACTATTAGTTAATCAAAAATACAACAAAATTTGCTTTGCACTTTCTTCATTTTTTATTCTCTACAGGCGATGTCAAACTGCGTACTTAGATTATAGAGATATAGCATAATGTCATATCTCTATGAGCAATGAAAAATTGATAAACTTTTGCCTGGTTACTTTTCAGTAAGATAATTTGCTTGATCAATTGATTCTGGAATGATTTAGTACGCTGGTTATGCTTTAGTACCACAAAACATATCCCCCGTTAAACAAACCAAATTGCAAATGAAATATCTCCATTACGAGGCCAAACCTTGCATTTTTGAATTGTAAGCGGATTCCGCAATAGGCCAAAGACAGATTTAGATGTAACCATTTATTGCAACCCGCAACAATGTCTTTTCTTTGGTCTTCTTCGTTTTTTGGATTCCACAAAGAAAAAACTAAAACACTGAACCGCTAAAAATCGCTCCAAAAATAAGGGATTTTGCGGAATCTGCAGCATTATTTGCGGAATCTGGAGCAGTTTATAGAACCATAAAAAAAACGATAAAACACAAGTATATTAAAATTGAGCTGTTGCAGAATGCGCAACTGCAGGCGGAAGCGGCAAAATGTAAACGGAATTCGCAAATTTTAAGCTGTATCCGCATTTTGTTTGCGGTTTCTAATAGCATATAGAGTTAAGTCTTGAAAATAATTTTTTGAAATAAAATCATTTTTGTGGTTCATCAGCAAGTTTGCCCAGCTCATACTGGCCAACCATTCAGGGCTTTTCCAGTCCAGCTCATACAGTTCAATCTCATTTAAAGCAAAAACTTTGAATTCGCCAGCTAAATCTCAAATACCGCAGTAATGAAGACCTAAAGAAAAAAAAGAACGAATTGCCCATTTCAAATACTGAAAGCATGAATGCTTTTCGATTCTTAATACTGATAGGTTGAACACCTTTCCTATCTCAAAAACTGAAAAAATGAACAGCTTTACGATCTCATCACTGAACGAA
>NW_026971493.1:0-1000 GCF_963678635.1 Symsagittifera roscoffensis | reverse complement strand
TGAAGTTCACTCTCGGCTCCCTGTTGGGTAATCCTGAGTTTGCTCCTCTATTCCTCGATCCACTCCTGTCACCTAGGAGCCCATCCAACATGTCCATAATATCCTGAGTGGGCTTCTTCATCATCGCGTTTATTCATTCAATCATTCTTCTTTCGTTCAATCATTCTTAAGGACATCTGTTCATTTTGCCACCTATGCTGTCCACTATTGTGGTCAATGCCTCTTAGATTGATTCCCCGTTATACGCTAATGGCGTCACTAGTTGTAGCGTCACACTATCGGTTCCAAGCAGTTTAGTGCTAGTCGAGATTCGAATTTTACCTCTCTGTCTCGATATTATATCATAATCCGCATCCGGTTCCGCTGGTGGGTTATTTGACCCTATGTTCCTGTTATTTCCGGGTTGCACCTCCGAATTTGTCGTGGTCATAAACTCTCTTGCCTGCAGTCTTTCATCTAAGTCTTGTTTTTTGTCCTGACAACATCAACCTGATTCGAAGAGCCTGTCTCCCTGTTGGTGGATTCTACATTCTCATGGGTCGAACTGTTGAGGCTTACTTCGAAGTCATCTACGTCTACATCGTCCTCCACTTTTTCCTGAGTATCTGCTTCATCGCCCATTGCCGTTATCATAGTACATGGGAAGAAGTTTCCCAAAGTTTTCTTCACTCGTTCTGAAAACGAGGAGGACGTTGCCGTTTCCTCTGTCACCCCATGTATCATGGTATTATCAGTGGGTGATCTTGATGTTGCTACACTTTCAGTCGACATGTCGGACAATTCCGACATCTCCTCTCAATCTAGAGTCCCGGTGGAAGTGGCAAAATCGTTGCCTTGTTCAACTGGAGTAGATTCACTTGCCAATCTTTTGTTCCCATTCCCTTCCGTTCCACGTCCCGCCCAATTCGACTGCAGGGTGGAGCTCGGATGGATCTCTGCTTCTAAAATTGCCTTTTGGTTTTCCGAGGATTTTGACTCCTTGTTTCAGTCATTTCTCCTG
>NW_026971492.1:0-1000 GCF_963678635.1 Symsagittifera roscoffensis | reverse complement strand
TTTATTGTTTTGAACATTTCAGCTAAACTGCACCCCAATTTTTTTGGTTTTACCTATCAAAATAATATTTGTGCACAGAGTTTTCAATTGCATCTCTAATTGCATCGGATAATACAAGAATGAGGTGGCTCAAATTGAGAAACTGTGAAACTAAAATGAATTTATAGAGTTCTTCTGATAAATCAATTAGTTCCTGGGCTCGTACGGTTCAGCGGCATTGTTAAAAAAAATTTTTTTTTCTTAAAGGGTTTAAACATTGTAAAATTCGAGTCATACCTTGCGTTTAGTTTTTATCGTATTGTTTGAATTTTTTTCGAGAAAGAAGTCAGATGGAGACTGTAGACGTGGTACAGATGCTTTCCAAAACAAACTCGACCCGATTTGGTAAAACTGGTAATGATATGGTATGATTCAAATTATTCCAGGTCGGTTGTACTTTAAGTTATACTAAATTATATTCAAAATTTTTTGTTATTTCAAAAACAAATGAAGCTTTTGAAAATCGATAGAAATTCCCGCAAAAATTGTCATTTCATCGATGGTTCACTGCTGATTTTATAAATAAACTTACTATAACAAAATCATTTCCAAGTGCAAGAACCCTTCACGCCGCACTGAAGTTTCATGGGTAATAATCGATTATAATGGATTTTCATTGACTAAAATGTTGTCTATATAGTCGATTATCATGCATATTTAGACCACGTAATCAATTTTTAATCCATTATAATCGACTATTTTTGAAAAATTTAATCAATATAATCGATTATAATCCATTTTTGTTTTTAGTATAATGGATTTAATTTTGTACATAAAATCAATAAAAATTGATCAATTTTTGAAAATAATTACTCTAATTTTTAAAACTTTCTGCAAAACTCGAACAAACACGTTCATCCAGGGGCGGCCAATATGTTGTAGTTTTCCAACATGTAGTAATTTTCCAAGAAGTTCTCAAAAACATCATTTTTGACCAGTTCCTCACGTAACTACCCGCCCC
>NW_026971491.1:0-19554 GCF_963678635.1 Symsagittifera roscoffensis | reverse complement strand
ATTAGCTTGACCCAGAAATTGTCAAGTTTGATCAATTTGCTGCATAAAAAATTCAGCAGATGGCATTAACCTCTTAAACAGATAGCATTAACCGCTAAAACAGATAGCATGAACCGCTAAAACAAGAACCTATATAACGCTAAAATGTTGCTACAAGAAACAAAAACTAAGGCTAAAAAATTAAGCCGGTTCGCAGAAAGTTCAATGCAAAATCCGAAAAGAGATTTACACAGAATACGAGTATTACCAACAATCAGGATGTAGTATTTTAAATACTACAACTCACCCCTTTTTTTTAGAAAATTAAGCTGTTCAATTCTTACAGTTACCATGGTGAATTTGAACACTTTAATGATTAAATACTTTAGTTTTAACATTTAAAAAGAACATCAAATGAAATAGTCTTTCTTCATTTAAAAAGAACATCAAATGAAATAGTCTTTCTTCATTTGTTTTCCGTGGTGGGTTTGTGTGAAAACACAAGATTATATTTTCCACCATTTATATATACAATTTTACACTTTTATAAATGTCCTTCTTTACTCAAACATTTGATAATTAGCCTTAGTATCCGAATGTAATTCGGGATTTTGAATATTTACTTATTTTACATTGATGTTTAGTAAAATGGAGCCTGACCCAATTTTGAATTGGAACTGCCAAAATGCTGACCCAGCACCCGAGGAGTTTAAAAGAAAATTGCCTCTCAGAAAGAAGCAACGAAAATCTGTAGCAGTACAATCTTTGTCAATGGAGGACGGGTTAAATAAGAACCCTCGGAATTTCCCCAGTCTAAATCAAAGATTGGAACTGCAGAAGAGCAGAGAAGTAAAATTGAATACTGAAAATCCCAGATTTATAACGAGTTTGAAGTATTCAATAAAGCAAAACTATAACAGATGGAAATTGCCATCGTTTATTGAAGTCGTCAACTCGACGACAATGGAAAAAGCGATGATGCCTGTCGAGTTCATAACCCAACAAGAAGTGGTGATAAAGGAGGAAACCAACTTCTGGAAACTAAAGAAGAGAGAAGAGCAAGGCTACATCCTGGAGGCAGGGGGAACGCAAGTTACCATCCCGTTTGAGGGAATAACTGCCTTCCCGAACTATGTAAAACCCAAACAGGAAGAACAAGACGATATTCAAGAGCTTACGGACGGGATGAGCACACTGCGAATTAAGAACAAAATCAAAAGAAAGAAAATCGTCAAGTTACAACAAAAACTCGAGGCTTCACAGAGGAAAATAGCGATCCTCAGAGCGTACAATGTGGAGCTAGAAGCAGGAAGGACGCTCTAGACGAAATTTATAGCCCTGAGAACAAAAACCATATTTAAATTTGAGTCCATTAACTTAACTTAGCTACATAACTATTTCATTTGATGTTCTTTTTAAATGTTAAAACTTAAGTATTTCATCATTAAAGTGTTCAAATTTTCACCATGGTAACTGTAAGAATCGAACAGCTTAATTTTCTAAAAAAGGGGTGAGTTGTAGTATTTAAAATACTACATAGACAAAAGACCATTGTCTTAATTGTTTGTTTAACGACCCAATTCTAAATAGGAGCGTGCCATTTAAATTAAAGCCTTTTTTCACTAAATCAGATATTGACTGATTTACTCTTATTAGGACTATAAAACCTTGTTTTGAAAATCCACTACTTTTTAAATACTTGTCCAATTTTTCTCATTTTTTCATTCTCACTATTTTAAAAGGGCGGCGATTATTAACACGTACCTTTTAACTTTAACTTGAAACAAAATTGATAAATATTTAGCAGTCTCGCCGGCTGCACTGAATTTCTCCTTGCTTTGATTAAGCAGAGATGCACCTGCATTATGATGCATCAGAGAGAGTAATATGAATTTTTAATCAGACAAAACTGAAGGCTGCGGTTTTTATCAAAGAGGACTAATAAGTTAAAGATATTTGATTTGAAAAAATCAAATAAAAACTAGTTGAAAATTTCCTTATAAGAAAGGGAGAACAAAGGAGCAGGTGAAACCTGAATAATTAAAGATTGAATCAGCCGCCGGTTTATGCTTACGAGCAAAAGGACTGGCCTGAAATCTTCAGTGTTTCATTTTGCTCAGTAAGCAGCCAGTCAGATCTCTTCAGTCAGATCTTTTCAAAATAAATAATTTTTCTTTTCTGCCTTTACAATAAAATTAAACTAGCCTTTTTCACAAATAAAATAGAGAATAAATTCTCATTTAAAGTTCGATAAAATTATAAATCGAGATACCCGAGATACCCACACCTGAGGAAGTCTGGACTACAAGTACCAAAAGGACTACGGCAAGACGATACTGACGACCAAATCAGAAGTGCCGAAGTGGACACAATCAAGGGCGACCCAAGAATACTAATCAGCCATCGACCTTAGTAAGAAGATAAAATATTGTTGAACAAAAAAAAATTAACTCAACCTCCCCTCATAGGCATATTTCTTTAAGCTGTTCGATTCGTTTATATGATCTAATAACCCAGTGCTTTGTATTTAACCAACTAATTAAATCAACCTTTTCTAAAAATTGTTTCTACTCTAACTTTTGTCAAGACAACTTGACGATCTAAGGTGAGACTTATAACTTAGGATAAAATTACTAAGCATTCAACCAGCAATGAACGCTTAGTAAAATGAGTTTAAATGTCAACGCCAGAGTTGGCAAACAACAGCTCGAACTTAAAGTTTTTAGCTATTACAAATTCAAACAAACCTTAATTTTTAAAATTAGACTTCAAAAAGCAAGCCAAGAAGTTCAAAATCATTATCTATGTTAGACCATTGCATGTTTATCTGCATCGCAAACAGTTTCCATACTTTGATGAAACCTAAGTTAAAATCATTCAAAAAACTGGAAAATAGCCAATAAAACAATCAAAGAAAGTACAAGAAGATCTTAATTTTTTTTTTGGAAAAATTATTTCAAACTGAGAGTTTTTGACAGTAAACTTCACTTACAAGGTCAGTTGTACACTTGCAAAAATTCAATGATAATGATTGAAAAATGCGGAAAAACTATTTATCTGACGAAAGTGATATTTATAAAACTAAAAAGAGAAAAGAAACTTTTTTGTTAAACTTTTCTGAAAAAATTCAGGAGTAATAAGTCGGTATATCAAAATTGTCCAAAACAGAATCAAAACTCGGGTAAGGATTATCCTAAACTGATTTTTGATAAATAATTGTAATATAATGAAAAAACGTCTGCAAAGTGAATGTTCTAAGTTTGATAACTAGCTACATCTAAGAGAGCTGTTTGTTTGTGATGATGGGAAGTTACTAATTCTCTTTTTGTGATTTTTACGCTAATTAGATATTTTTATTTTTTGAAAAAAAGAGCCGATACTTTTTTATGTTGTTCAACGAGAACTGTGTACTTGCAGAAGCTCCATTCGACAGGAAAACTTGTGTTTTTTGGAATCCTTTACAAGATGCAGTGAAATAGTTAGGTGAAAAAAAATTGATTTGTCTTTTTGTGCTTCTTGAAATTCAATTCCTCTGTAGTAGATTGCTAAATTTTCTCTGTAGCACAGTATTCTGAGAAATTTCATAAAAAACAGAGAAGTAAGGGGTTCACAGCCAAATTATTGTAATTCAATGAGTTTTTATGATGAATCTTTTTACATTTGCATATCAAATTAGTTCAAGAAACTAACCGTTTGTATTTATGATATTTCTACCATCAATTTTCTGCAGCATCGTCACTAGTTCCAGATTAGTAACCAGTGAATATTCTTCCCCTGTCAGATTGATGAAATACTTCCACTTTTCTGACCTCCGCAGAAGTTGTCGCATGCAGGCCAGCTCAGCTTCCATTAGACTGAATGTGCCCCATTTGACACTAAGTGGGTCTTCGGCTAGGAATACGTTGGGGGCAAGACAACTAACCAGCCTCTCCATCTAAACATCATGTTTTCTTCTCAGTACTTATTAGGGAGAGCAGTCAGCGCTTGATGCAATTGTGTGTTTCATTTCAGGTTAGCTATCTCAGTAACCAAAAAAATAATAGTTGAAAAAATAATATGTTGAAAAAAAAACCTACTGTTGAGTGAACGCCATTTTATTAAAATTTTAGTTTCGGCTCGGAAAATTTGGCTAAAACAGGTTCTTTTTAGTGCTTTGGAAAAGCTCAATAAAATCTATTTAGTCAAAATGAAAAAGGTCGACAAATTTTTCTAAAATCCGCCTCCCACTCGAAAATCCTAGATCCGCCCCTATTTGACCCACATTCAGATCCAAGTGAAAGAAAAACACGGTCCATTCTAATAAGACAAAATAAGCAGTCTCAGCTTCATTTGAAAAATACCAATTAAAAATGAAAACATTGAAAACAATTTGGAGCAAGGATAGCCGGTTACTGTGCAAGTAGCACAGAATGTTCCGCCGACTACAGTTTTTGCCAAAAAAAAACAAAAAAAAACTTTCTTTTTCAAATTAGTGTGGTTTTTTCTGCATGGCGCAATAAAAAGATCTCATCGAAAAAAAACTTGGGGTCTTATAACAGTCATAGTAATAAAGGCCATTCGGAACACAGTTTTCGAAGAAAATTTATTAGAAAAACGAAAAAAAAATTGCAAAAAAAGGTTTTAGAAAAAAATCAAAACATTTTTTTCAAAATTTTTGCAGAAATTTTAACATAATTACAAAAACGCTAAAAATTTCCAAAAAATACTCAAAAATACTTCAAACTTCAAATTTTAAAAAACTTCAAATCGGTTTTTCTGGTCTCATGGAAATTTTTTTAGAAACGTTTGGATGTGGTTCGAATTAAGACTGTAAAGGCTTTAACATGATATATCACTCAACCCAGTCCGACAATTAATTGTGGTATCTGATTTTTCGTGGAAAACAAAAAAACCTAAACATACCCGATTACAAAATTCCTCCCCTTTCCATTGGTCGGAACAATAATATGGGTAATTTAAAACAGAGGAGTAAACATTTGGAAAAACTACAGATTCAATCTGATTTCAGCACATTTAAAGTTTAATAAAAGAGAGTTTATGTCCAGGGTGGCTTACACATAGAGTAATTTCAGATTTGGTACACCGTCTGTTTGTCACGCTATCTTACTTTTGGCCGGATAGATTCGTGCAACTTCTTAGTCTAATACCGATCTCAACCTTACTCTTATATCTCATAGTCTCAATAGATCTAGTGTATACTGGTATTTGCAAATTAAGATATCATGAACTGTTCTGGAGAAGCACGACTGTTTGCTAAGTTATATTTATTCTGTTCTGTTACTGAAACTAAGAATAGTTTCAGCTTTGAAAATTACTGTAAGTGTTAGTTATGGATCAAGATTGGTTTGCTAGAAATATTGTACAGAGATAGTGTTATCAATAATACAATTGGTTATAAATACTAGTTTTCAACTGGTTCCACCTACCGGCATATTTTCAAGTTTAATATTTTTTGTGGTGAAGGATGGAACAGAAATTTCTTGGTTCTTGGAGTAGATTCTTTTGAAGCAGTGGCTGCGTGAATGAGGAGAACAAAACAGTCGCTCGTGTTGTGGAGTAGCTGTGTTGATGGAGAAAAGGAGCATAGTTGCTCGCTTTCCAGAAGTGTGTGTCATGTATCTGGATCGTGTTGAGTGATCGTGTTAAGAGTCCAGATTTTTGCAATGATGTGTTGATTTCGTTAGGTTAGGGCGAGACTACGTGCTTTCTCGATTATTCATCGAATAGCGATATGCGTTTTGACTTCTCTGTGTGAAGCGCCAATCGACTAGGATTTGTATGTGAGTTCAACATCGAGCTGGGTATTGTTCTACTTCAATGGGTAGCTTTGCTGCGATGTTGGGTCCATACTTTAAAGCCTGTGAGGGTTGTGACTACGGCAACAAACCAATAGGTTTGCCATTCCAGAAACGTCGAGTTTTCAATGCCCTTTGCTGCTCGATCCGTTTGCTCCAAGAAATCTATTCACATTGCACAATTCTATCCGCATCTTGTTACTGAGATCAATTTTAGTTATGATTTTTATTTGTCGTTTTCGCAAAAGCATTTTATTTATTTTCGGTTATTTTAAAGAGTCGATCATCCTAGAGTTTTTCTCGTCAAATATAGGAGTGCGTATCTTAAGCGTGGTGTCGTGCAGGTGGTGAGGCCGGCTATAGAGCATGCTCAGGACGTCCTTAACTGGTGGGTTAGGCCAGTTGCGGAGGTATAACTTTACCGTCTCTTTGAGAAGAGTCTCGTTTTGTGTTCTACGTTTAGTTCTTTTTTATCAGTTGTTTTTCTCTTTTGGTCTTTGGTTGTGTCTTTTTATCAAAAATAGATAGTCGTGTTTTGTGTTTTTCTTTGGAGTTTTTGTTGTTTCAAGTGGTTTTGATTAAACTTGATAGTGGGTTTCAAAAGAATAATTTATCCAGTTTTAGTCCGGGTTTAATCTGGTTTGGGTACCTTGAGACTTTCTGATACCAGCAGTTGTTTATGTGGCATTAGTAAGCTGCGTTGGTTAGTTTATGCTTATTTATAATTCCTTCCCACCGGGTTAAGGGAAAGTTTTGAAACGTGCTAAAGCAAGTAAAGTTGTCAATAGTTAGTTTCTAAAACTTGAAATTAACTTTTTAAACAATTCTACGAGGGCGATTCGCATATCTTGTGTGGAAAAAGTGCGTGAATTATTGGGGAGTGAATGACAAGTATTCGAATTTTATAAAAAAAAAACATATATAAAAAGTAGTTATCAAAAATTTACTTAATTATTAAATTACTACTTCATAACTGAAGTTTACTACATAATTATCAATTTATTGCGTTTGTATTCATTTTAATTCTCTTGGATAATTTATGATACAAAGTTAGATTTAACAATAGTAAATTGAAATAGAGTTTTATTTTTAGTTTTATTTTCAATTTATTCTTTCAGATGAGTGCTGGAAGAAATTTGTGAGTGGTTTATTTATCTATGATGAGTGGTTTACAAGAGTGATGAGCGGTTTTTTTTATTTGTGTTGGTGATGAAAAAAATTTGTACTTACGAGGATACGGGGTCAGGGAAAAATCCATGGTGAAAGTGAGTTTTAAGAGTGTTGGAAGTTACTAAAAGCAAACATGCGTATTACATTTTTAGTGCGAAATAGGGGCCAAAGAAGTTCAAGCGCTCTGATGATAATGACTTCTTCGGTAGTAATTGAAAATTCGTGATTTGAAATTTGTATTGGACGGTTAAGTCTGTGGTTATTGATCTATTTGTTTAATAATCCACATGCGAGTATTTGGGAATCACAGATGGTTTAATTGTTGAATATAATGTTTTTTTTTGTTGGAAAGAGTATTGTTTTTGTTATGTGGTGTTGTGAGTGTTGGATGAATCGGAGGAATACTTTGTTGTAATGTTGTAGGTAGTTTTTCATCTAATTCTTCAATTACAAAGTGTGATGGCTTTTGGATATCTTGTTGTGTTATAATTCTAGTTCCGTCAAAGGTTTCCTATGAGTTTATAAATGCTGAAATTAAACTATTACTGCTTGTCTTATCAAATAATATTGCATTATAATTCAAGGGTGTGGTGCCAGTTGTGAGTGGAGTTAGAAATTGCTGCACTTTATATATATATCAATTGGGTTGTTAAAAAATTACACATGAGACCATTCAGGATCCCATTCCTTATTTGTTTCGTTTGCTTATATTGTTTCAGCGTTTGTTTGTGGTCGAACAAATTTTCTTGCTTGTGCAGTTAAAACGAAATTGTGTTGGAAACAATCTATAATGAACAATGCTAGGACTTTTGGAAATCAAATTTTTTATCTGTGATAATTCGTTGTCAGTGAGTGTTTCACGAATTGAGTCTAAAAATCGTGAGTCTAAAAATCGTCTTAGTATTGCGTATCGAGATGTTTGCGGTGATAATACTTATAAGTTTTCGTTTGTTTCCAATATAGAAACATAGCTTTAAATGATGGAACAAACATCAATTGTAAAAATTGAGTTTGCTCTTTGTGAAATTTGATGTTGAGTGTTTTTGATAGTTTCTGTAAAAATTTTTGAGAAATATAAATCTATATCATCTGTTTGTATTCGGTGTGGTGGTTGATTTGATGATTGTGGTGGTAGAATTTCAATTGTAAGCATGCCGTAATGTGAAGTGATATTACTGATGAATGGCAAATAGTGATCGATCTTTTGGTTTTTTCCAAGAAATCCCTGTTTACATCGGCTATTTCCTTTTACGAATAAATGTGCAATTAGATTATGACAAACTTTTACTTGTCCTCTAGCGGGATCGCTTTGTGAATGAATGATAAAGGGGAGGATTATGTCATCGCCAAAATTTTTATCGTATTGAATAGTTTTTCCTGTGGAATTACGGTTAACGGGTAACTTCTAAAAGGCCTTATTGGTTGATTCCAATTGTAGATTCTTACTGGTTTGCGGAGGTATGATTTTTTTGTTCTACGCTTACCTTTTATAGTGGATGCTGTTGTGGAGTTTGATTCCAAAAAAACCTTTTGGTAGTTCATTGGTTTATTTTTATCTTGGATTAAATCTCGAAGACTTTGAAGTTCTTGTATTGTAGTTGAGTCAAATTCCGAAACCAAAACTGCCTTTCGTGTTCTGGAAAAATTTCAATTAATGATTTTTTTGTTTTGTGATTATTGCCTTTTTTCTTGTTTGTTTTCGATCTGATCTATCCTAAATTTTTATGTGGTGTAATTACAAGATCATCATATCTTTTGTCTTTAGTTAAACAATTTTGGACTACTAATGTTTGTTTGTTTCCTAGAATATTTCTAGACATAAGTTTTAGAATGATGGTTGCAAAATCTAGGGGTTACGTTTTTTTTCTAGACTGTTAGTCCTTACAATTTATGTGAAGTTATTTTAATCCTGGGGCATAGATTGTCGAGTATAAACGGGTTGCATAGAGAGTATATCAATTCGTGAAATTGATTTTATACTCTCTCGGTATTAAAATCTATTTTAAGAATAGTGACTTAATCTTACCTAGGGTTTTGAATCGTGATCGAGGGTTGGAGAATAGTAAATCAACACACAAGAGTCAGGTATAAATAGAACACAAGTAGATCGTTAGAAACCTATTTTGAGTCTTACTAATTTTAAGATGTATTTAGGCCTGGTTCTCTTAAGAGGAGGGGTTAAAGTGAAGGACAAGTAACCGATATTCTTCATTGTTTATCCTAATTAGAATGGTTAGTTATTCAAAAAATTCAAATAATCTTGGGTCGTTGGTAAGGGTTGGAAGGTGAATCAACGTTTGAGGCCGTAAAACACTTTTATTAAGAGGTATGGAAAATAAAATTGTTCTAAGTCACCTAAGGAAGCCTTAATGATCAAACAATTTTAAATGACTTAGAATTTAGAGTTAAGCGAAAAGTTAAAGATCCAAGGATCGCCTTGATGAACTGGTTTTAAAAAAAACTTATTTTGTTTTAAAACAAGGATAGGCCTTGAAAATTTTTAAGTTAAAGGATTAAGATTAAGATTAAGTTATAATGTTAAGAAAAGATTGATTTAAAAATTATAGATTAATTGATATGATTTTTTTGAGGTGTTATGGCTACGTTTTAGATGAAGAAACAAAAAAGCATGATTCGTGGAGGGATGAGAATCTGAGTCCTTTAGAAGCAAGGGACTTTTATAATAGATAAAACTAACTTTAAATTAGTTTACTAAATAATTTTTGTATTTTTCATTCAATTAATTTTAAGCTTACAAAAGGTTTAAAGTTACTGCAAATTTGTTGGAAATGAACGACATTTGGATAATTTTATCGGTCATTATTATGTTATATTTTATTGGTTATCCATCATTAAGAAGTATATAGCTTGAAATGAATCTTACTGCTCCAAGTAAATTATTTCATGCTAGCGAAGAAAATGTACTGCATTGATAATCATGTAGAAATTCGCTCGACTGTTCGGGTTTTGACCTATTGTAAGCTTGAATACTCATTGGTATTGATTTAAATTATTGAGACACGTAGGTAAGTTCAATACTTCTTTACATTTTTGTGTTATATGTTTGGATGTTAGATCTTATGTCTATTTTGAATTTGCTAAAACTAAACTTTTTGAGGTCTTTGTTCGAGACTTTTTGTAGCACCAGATGAATTTATGACCGGGGTGGTTCACTCATAGAGTAATTTCAGATAAGGCCCACCGTCTGTTCGTCACGCTATCTTATTTTAGGCGGGATAGATTCGTGTAACTTCTTAGTCTAATACCAATCTTAATATTACTCTTCTATCTCCTAGTCTCAATAGATCTAGTGTATACTGGTATTTGCGAGATAAGATATCAGGAACTGTTCTGGAGAAGATCGACTGTTCGATAAATTATATTCATTCTGTTCTGTTACTGATACCATGAATAGTTTCAGCTTTACAACTTACTGTAAGTGTTAATTATGGATCATGATTGGTTAGTTAGCAATATTTTACAGCGATAGTTTTATCAATAATATATTTGGATATAAATACTAGCTTTAAACTGGTTGCAAAAGTGTTTAAGTAAAAACAATTTTACTATAACTGAAACCGCGAATGCAAAAAGAAAAAAAGTTATTCAGCAGTCTTGCCAAGTACCAGTGAGTGATTAACTATTGAATTAAATCAATGATAAAAAGAAAAACAAAATAACCGTTTCAAATTTTTTGGCTATTATCACTTTATTCCAAATGAGCAAAACAAACCAAACCAAAAAGTTCAAATGGGTAACTTAAAGACTTATTTTGGTATTTAATCACAAAACTGCATCTTCTGTCTTGCAGCAGAATGTCTCACTTGAATTGCGTTTTTTTTAGTTAGCTTTTTTGAAGAAGCGCCCAGAAACTATTTTTTACAAGTAAAATTCTGATGAAAGGAAAAACGAAAAAAAGGCATCGTGAAGAAATGACATCGAAAAATTGCATATTTTCATTAAGAGAATGAAAGCTTTCTTTTATCATTTAAGTATCTTTTCCTCATGAAATTGTTTTTTTCCTAACTCAATTACTTTTTACATAAACAATTTGATACCAATGTAAGTAAATGTATCGAACAATTATCTATCTAAAAATGGGTTGAGTTGTAGTATAGCTTATACTACACCAACTTAAAACTTAACTTAAATTCCATTTCTTAAGTTTAATTGAAAAAACCTAAGTTCGAACTCATTTTTTCTTCGTTTTTTTGCTTGTATATTCGAAATCAAGTACGTCGCTAGTTAGGATGACTGGTTAACTGGTTAACTGTCCTGATTTTAGAAAAAACAGACAGCGCGACGACAAGTCCCTTTCACGATCCTTCTGAAATATGTTTTATTTAATTAAGGCTCGTGCAAACTTAGTGAGTTGCCCGTTCTAAGTTTTTTTCATACCTACTGCAACTGTCAATCAAAAAACTGCAACTGCCAATTTAATCAAAAGTAAGAAGAAGAGGGGTTAAAAAATTCTTAACTCAAATTTATAGGTGCAGATTTGTCTCTGCTAAAGAGTTGAGAATTCAACTGACCTGACTATTCATAACTTTCCCCTCTGGCTCAGTCAAACTGAAATTCCCACTGTTTTTCTAACCATGACTGATTTAGCGTTCGAAACAAATTTTTTAAAATCTAAACAATCCAGAACTGACAGAGGTAACATTTTTCGTAGTAAAATTATAAATTGTAAAGACCGCAACCCTATTTTGTTATTTAAGACACTAGCTCAACCTTTTTCATTTATTTTATACTCTTTTTGATCATTCCTTGTTTTATCTGTTTTTTTTAAATAATTTCAACTATAGGAACAGATGGACTACGATCTATGAAAAAGATCAGAACAGAGATATTTATTTAAATTTAGTTATTAACTACATTAATATATTCACTACATTAATATATAGTATATTTTAAAAATTTATTTTATCAAATCTTGGTCTATGTCTTGTTTTAAGTCACTTGGCCTATATTGGGGACTTTTCGAGGGCCGATTTCAGTGTTGGCAGAATCTCAAAACAAAGTTTACGTGTTAATTTCTTGAGCGCACGCAGCTAGATCCGTATCTACTTAAAGGCAATTATCCCCCCTTCAGGGATTCGACCCCCTGCCGACCCTTTGAAGTATTTTGAGATATCCATTTTTGGCTGACGGACCCCTAAATTTTTCTTAAGGCCCCTTTGGCGCCAATATATACTAATTTTGAGGGGGGAGCCCGCGCCGAAAAAACGCGATTTTTTGGTTAACAATTTTCAAAAAGTGCCTAAAAAAGACTTTTTAGGCCTAAAAAAGTGCCACAAAATTTGGCTAAAGCAAGGTTTTTTTTAATTTTTTTTAGTACTTTGAGAGAGCTCGGAAAATCAACTTTGAGAACTTTTTGAAACCCCCCCCCCTCGAGAAAAACCTACATCCACCCCTGATCCACCCCATAGTTTTTAAAATAGAATCCCCTTTTTCCCTGTAAAAACAGTATATTAGTTCAGAGCCTTCCATTGAAAATTTCTAGTTTTGTTTCTTTCTGTTGTTTCGAAATTTTGCTCAGAGTAACCTGCTTCACAATTTCCCTCTTTATTCTTGAAAGGAGGATTGAAAAGTGAAATCATTATTCAATTGAATGATAAAAAGACCCTCGAGAACAATCCCCGTCCACCGCACACTCCCCTCCCTTCCCCCATAGACGAAGTGGACTATCTTCACCCGAATACTCTAATTCAGAAGTTGCGATTAAAAATTTTTGGTTTTGAAAACTTAAGTTGATCGACAGAATAATTTTAATTTGGCGGAGTGTTTTTTCTTTTTAAATTTATGAGAAAAATTGGGCAATGATTGGATACTGTAAAATTAAGTGAAGCAAAAAATGCTTTTGTTTTTTTAAATGAAAAGGAGTACATCAGAAGTATGAGCAAACTACTCGTTTCTGACTGGCTGAAAAAGAAAGTAGGGAAAGTTTGTTCAAGAAGAGCCAAGTGAACTTAATCCCCGTAGACCGGATTGGGGCGATGGATTGTTTACCTGGTAAAGTGAACTTATTGGAATTTCAAGATTGTTTACCTTTTTCTTGAAATCGGATGCTGCTTTTTTGTCCACATGTAAGCAATAAAAATTGTGTTTCCTGTAGAGTGCAAGTAGCAGCTGTTCCACTTGGTCGAAATTGTGGTAAACAAGAATACTGAAAGCCACAGGGAGACTCCTCTCTAAGTCGGTAACAGTTCCACGGTGGAGAAAACCCTCCCGCTGAATAAAATAGTCGCCACATGCGGGAAACGAACCGTTCTCATTGTAGCGAAGATTGAATGCATGTCCAGAAATTGATATTGATTCATTTACAAGTTTTTCGGAAGAGTTAAGAGAAAAAAGTTGTTCACATTGATTGCCAAGGCCTCGGAAGTCGGGAAGTTTCAACCTGGAATTCGGTTCTTTTCTATCAATAAACCAGATTCTAGTATCAGAAAGGTGCAGGGAGTAATAAATTAAACTAATTGCAGATAGAAGTAAGAAAACTGTTTGAAGTTTGGCTCTTTGCGATGAGCTGTTTACATCACCCGCGAACATCTAGTCTCCGAACATAAATATTAAAATCTGCAAAATCGACGAATTGACTTCAGAACGCAACAAGACTTCTTGTATACCCGGGTCGAGGTGCTCTCTGAGTTCTCCCAAGTTCTCAGAAATCACTATAAAGACTTAATTTGACCTAGTTTTCTGCGCCGCAAGCAAATTTTTGAAAAAGGGTAAAAACGGTGTTTACAGGCACTTTTTAGAAAACGTCGACCAAAAAATCGCGTTTATTCGGCAGGCGTTCCCTCCTCAAATTTATTTTGAATTTAGAAAAATTTTAAGGTCATTCAGCCAAAAATGGATATCTCAAAATAGTTCTCATCTAAGCAAAATCAAATCAAACAAATGTTTCACGAAAATCAAGTCAGTGACACAACGCGTTACTCAAAATTTGTATTACCGGAACTTGATTCTTTGCAAACCAATTCCAGATATTAAGGTAAGCGTTATGTTCAAATATACTTCCACTAGACTAACTTATAGTTCTTACAGACTTTAATAATTTAATGGTAGCCCTACATTAGTTAACAATACCCAGAGTTTTTGGCTCTTTTTTACTCCTCCTCCTTTTAATTTAATTTGGTAAAGTGAGCAAACAAACAAATCTGAACAGATTTTTTCTTCAAACTTTACCTCGTAGCTTCACGCGCTTAACTTAATAACACGTCATCGCAATTACAAAAATTTAACAGTTTGAAAGGCGGGGAGATAAGTGGAAAAGGTCAACCGTAATTTCAAAAGGTCAGCTGTAAACTATTTTCAATTTCATCTGAAACTGAGTTATATTTGATGCCAAACTATTAACAATATCTGTAACGATGGGGAATTTAATCGGTCAAGAACTATAGAATTTTAGAATAATTAGTTTTCGCAGACTTACGTTTTTACGTGGGTAAATCAGTAATAAGAAGAATTTTGACGTCAAAGTGAGCTGCGTTATGTTAATTAACTTTTTTCAGATCCGTTGACCGAAAAGATATAGCTTTTAACGAATTTTTGGACAATGTCTTAAAATTTTGAAATAAATCTGACCTTCATGCTAAACTTTATTTCTATAGAAAAGTTGTATGTCAGATTGCTGCTGAATGAATTTTGCTGTTAAAGGCTTGAAATAAGATTCGAAAAAAATTTGGTTTGCTTTTTTGACAGTTCAAAGGCAATTTTAAAATGTTGATTGTAATTTCAACTCTATTTCACTGTCTCAAAATTGGAATTACTTTAGAAATATAAGGTGTTGTCCGATAAATTTGTTAAAAGCTATATTGCTACTAATTTGACATTACATATACCATTAAAACTTTGAGCAGCAAACATTTGAAGCAAACACACTAATAGTTAATGCCAACATGTTGACAGTATCGGTGACCTTCAGCAATTGCATAGGTCGAAATTTTTTTAGGTAAATTAATTTTTTGAAAATTTTTTACTGGTTCAAATCAGTGGGGAACTAAAATCCGCCGTCTAAATACGCAATTTTAGGTTAATTAACGTCTTTCAGTTTCATTGACTGAAAATCATATTGCCAATAATTTGGCATTAACTATAGATGAAATAAGCAGCTGACCCATTTCAGAAAGTTTTTCAGAAAAAAAAATTGTCTCGAGGTTGCTATAAGTTTTTTAGGGTGTTTTATGACTAGCAGCAGAAAAGTTGGAACAAACAGAAATAACTGAAAAAAGCAATTGGTCAATTTTGAGTAATTGTCGCATGCAAATTTGAGTTTTTAGGTTGACATGGGTCATATTTTTTGTCTAAAAATTAAACATTTGCGCGCAAACATGAATTTGCCATACAGAAAATATGACTCATGGTCACCTAAAACCTCAGATTTGGATGCAATAATTGCTAGAAATTGGCAGATTTTTCTTTGAATTACTTCTGTCTGTTCCAACTTTTTGCTAATAATTATATCAGAAAAATTTAGCAGGCAAAATTTTGCATTTTTCAGACAAAGTAGGTCTCAACTTCACCTATAAACTCAAAATTGCAGTGAAAAATTGCTCAAAGTTGGCTGGTTGCTCTCTCTAAAGATTTCTGGATGCGGTAACTGTTAACAACTGATTATATGCCTAAGAAGGACTTGAAATTCCGAATTAGTTTTTCTGACCTGGAAGCTGAAACTACTTCATAAAACCATTTTGTTCCGACTTTCGATACGAAAAAAAAAACGGAATATTTGTGCTCGGGCTGGGTTTTTTTTCTTCAGACAAAGTGCGACTTTTTAACTAGCCATTTTTGACGGAATTTTTTATATCATTCGAAAACTATTGTTGTCCTGGGCTCAAATTTGAAAAGATATTTCACCTGTGATTTTTTTTCGTAGAGTTATGGGGGTTTAAAGATTGCCATTTTGGCCAATTTGGGACAATTAACGCGCAATATATTTCGCGCTATTAACGCGTGAGCGGAGAGTTAATCCGTCTTAAAATCGTTCAAATTGGTTGAAAGAAGCTTATTTGCCATAATTGATTTGTTACAAGGAGCGAAACCTATCCTTTTGTACTTTAAATGGCGTGTGGGGGGATGAGTTTCATAGAAAATTTCAAATTTTAGAAAAAAAATTTTCATTTTATTTTATTACGTTTTATTTTTTGATGTTTTTGCTCCAAAAAACCTTAAAAGGCAGTCGCAACATTCAAGGCTTCGCCCTGATACGAGCAGTCTTGTTGAATTTTGAATTTCAATTTTTTGCTGGTATTCTATTGTTATTATTTGCTTCGCAAAAGTGCGCGGAAGACTTCTTTATTTTTTCGAAATCTAAGTGAAATGTGGTCTTGAAATTTAAAATCATTTCTTTTCTGAAAAATTGCCATTGATTTGCTGTGCGCATTTGATTGTTTTCAAATTAGTTTCGAAAGCAAGTTTCAGTTTCAACGCCATTTAGGAATTTTGGGTAGCCGGTTAATGAGCCATAAACTTCAAGAGAAGAAACAATCTAAGAGCAAAAAAAACACCCAAATTTAATAAAGTATACAGGAGCACCATTCCAATTATATTTCATACCAATCAGCGCTATGAGAAAGTTTCAAATAATTGTACTTGCTCAAACTGCCAAAGCATAAAAGTAGCGATCGCACCATAGTGTTGCGGTTTTGCCAACAAAAGGCTGGATTCTTTACAAAAAATTAGGCCAGCTACGACTACCGGCAAACCATCTGCTAACTTCTGCACACCAATTTTACCGTAACAAGCTTTTTCAATAGTCGGATATTCGAAAAAATGCAATTGTTTAATATGAATTATCAGTGCGTAAGATAGCTTGATGGCATTAACCAGAATTCGTGAAGTCAGATCTGTAAAAATAAACCCACTTGTTTGAACGGCAAGCATTGATCAGAAAAGAAAATAAAAAAGACAACCAAAATAGATGTAGTTTTTTATTGTTAAAAATACAATTTCCTCCGAAATCAAAACTAGCAAAATCAATTAGCCAGCGGGGCAACAATTGATGCACAAAATATATGGTTTGGAGCTGTGTCAGAAGACAGGCATTGGATCATAAAGCTCGCCATTTAATCAATAACTTCTATTTTTTGGACGAAAAATAAACAAGCATTTCTGAGCTCCAGATACTTGTCTTTTTCAGACATTGAAATGATTTAAATCAATGTTCCTAAAAGAAAGTGTTTGGCAAATTGGCACAGGGCTTGAGTTCTATATTAAAATTATCATACCATCGCGATAACATATTCCTTTTAAAAAAGATAAAAACTTTTGCGGAAAAATCAAAAACCAAATTGAGCAGCCCTGAAAAGGCTTTCTGAAAATTCATCCAAAAAATGAAAATACTAAATCAAATAATTTGAACAAAAATTTAGAATATTTGTCGTTTTGAGAGCAGCGAATATATCCTTAAGTACACTTAATAGTAAAATTAAACTGAAAAAAAAATACAATTAATGATTTCCAGCCAAAGTTTGAGGTACAAAACCATAATGGGAAGTAGTGAGCACTTGCTCCGCAGCGCTTAAATTTGGCGTGAATAATATAATGCGTGTCAATCAATATTTGCCGCATAATCTACTTTTTGTAATCCATTTCAATAAAACCGTTCACTCATTGAAATCTACATTCTGATGCTGCTTTTTTCTTATCAACAACAAATGACTTGATTACGGTCTTTTTACTTGTTCCGCCCATATAAACACATCTTTAACTGATACTATTTTGCTTCAATCTGATTGGCTAGAATTAGCTAATCAAATTTCATTACCACCTCAAAATATTTTGTTCACAATTTTAAGTCGATTTGTAAATAAATCCAATTGGCCTAAAATGAAGAATATTTGGTTAACTACTGAAAATTACTTCAATTTTGCTCCAGAGTTTTGCCTAGATTAGAAAAAAAAACACAGAAAAAAGCCCCAGGGAAAAAACGACCATCTTCGTATCTGCTCGAAGTTCGGCCATTTTGGAACTGCCGGCTTAAGAATAAAGTGATCGCATTTGTATTAAGTAAACCAACCAGTTCTGTTTGTATATTGATCTCAACATTTTTACTTTGAATATTACAAAATTGCAAAATTGAGGAATTTGGGAGGAATAAGTCAAAAGACCCCTTGATTGTCAAATTGATCCTCGATTTAATTGTGTCAAAGTGAAAAATATGTTAGTTAGTTTTTCGTACTCTAGCTTATAAATTTATTCATGGAATCGGCCAATATTCCATACATAATAATAATAAACTTTTCGAACGCAACTAACTTGAAGATTTGGCTTTGAAATAAAAAAAAATACATAATGAAACCATGAAATTTTTTTTAAAAGATAGTTGGTTGTTGTGCAAGTAGCACAGAATCTTTCGACCCGATTCTCAGATTTATTTTTCAAATTAGTTTTTTCTTTTAAGTCGTGTGATGATAGAACTATACAAACTCATAGCAGTTAGCGAATTAGGCATAAACGACTACAACTATCTTCAATAAAATAATTAGAGAAAAAAGATGAAACTTTTTATAAATTTTTAAAAAATTTTTGCACCTAAAAACTCAAATATTTTTGGAAGCTTTTTTTTGCCAGAAAAGAGCTATATAAGGCATCTAAAAAAAAATTTTTTGTTAAATTAAAATTTTTAACTTAAATTTGTAATTTTTATTCTTAACGAACGTTATTCGATCGCTTTACTTGCTCGAAAATAAACAAAAAATCAAAAATTTCAAACCGGTATTTCTTGACACTGGGAATTTTCTTCAAATTTTTTAAAATGTCGTTTGAATCACGACTGAACAGACTTTAATATGATATATCACTCAACCCAGTCTAATAATTGTTTGTGGTACCTAATTTTGCTAGGAATAAAAACAAAAAAACCCACCTGTAAGCAAAGTTGCTCCCCATTTTCAAGTGTCGCAACAAGAAGAAAACGTTTAATGACTTAATTATAGAAGGTAATGAGTGCAACCTTTCAATGGTGCTTGGTAACAATTTGCGCCCTCAGAACAATTCAAAAGCAATGAGGAAGGAGATAACTACCGAGATTCCATTCCAAAAAGTTAAAGAACGAAATGTTTAAATGTTTTGTCTTCTCGCACAGTGTCAATTTTTGAGATGAATAATAAAAATTATGACTTAACTTGACGCTTGAAGTGAATAGTTTTTACGGACAGTTTATACTTGAATATTGCTAAAAATCAAAAAATACAAAGATGATAACTCTGCGGTCTTGCATAATTTTGAAGGTATTAAAATTGCAAATTGAGTAAAAATTTCGGCATTTGATTTTATGATAATTCTTATGCCGTCTGAAAACATTGACACATAGTGTGTCTTTAAACATTAAACAAGGCTGTCCATTTCAAGGCAAAACCTCGAAGTTCATCAGTGCAATTTCAGCTCTCTGGGTTAGTGATTGCTTCGAAAAAATTCATAATTTTTTTTGAAAAATAAAAAAAATATATGAGAGTTTTTTTTCAGAAACCATCCCCTCAAACGCTATGTTGAGCAGGATAAGAAATGTTTTATATGATATAGCAGAGCAAAAAATATACCAAGAAGCATGCCTCAATTGATTTTGAAACCAATTTTAAGACGGATTAAATCTCCGATTGCGCGTTTA
>NW_026971490.1:0-1000 GCF_963678635.1 Symsagittifera roscoffensis | reverse complement strand
AGTGCGTTTCACTTATGCTTGGGGGATTTCATTGATTTCCAGCAAATTAACAGTCTTCGTTACGGATTTATGCATGCCATCTAAAATTAAATTGTTGTTTTGAGCTCACAACTATACCTGTTATCATTGTTCGTAAAGTTGCTGGGATTTGAAAATTGCTAGCTGGGTCAATTTGGGATACTTAGGAGCAATTTTTTGAGGTCTTATATCTCGTGTAAGTGAGAAGGTATTGCATTCCGAGTTGAATTGAGGCCGGCAATTTAGTAGTCATATTAAAAGTATGAGAGGCTAAACACATCCTACAGTTTTTAAATAGGGGTGGATAGATTGAAGCAAATAATGAAGGATAAATTTTTTTCCGATGACTTCGTTAATTGTTCAACTAAACAAAAAAAACTTTTTAATTGGCCTTAAAGTGCAGTCGGAACATTCAGGGATTTTCCCTGGTCTACGAGCAGTCTTGTTACTCCTTTACAACACGTTTACCTCAATTTTTCCACGAGAACTTTTTTCCGATGAAAAAGTTCTTACCACAAGAACATTTTTATCCGATGCTGAAAAATCTCCAGTTCAAAATTTGTTCCTCAATGTCATTCTTTGAATCTTATTGCGGGTTACTTCGCAAAAAAAAGATAAATTTTTTCAAAAACAAAAATTGAGTTTTTTCTAATTCAGTTGTTTAGAAAAACACTGACTTGCCGTGTGCAGCGAAAGAAAAGAACAATGGGTTTGACATTCTCTGATGAATTATTTTGTATAAATCTTTTTCCAGCTGGGAGTTCTCTCTGAGCAGGACTTTTTGGCCGTTTTTTTTCTGCCGTTAATCAAAAAAGGTATTAACAGCCGAAAAAATCGTCGCGCAAAAAATTGTCGCGCACAATTAACGTTAATTTATTTAATTTTACTTTAAAATTTGAAGCATTAAAAAAGTGTGTCAGAAAACAAAAGTTAAAATTCGGATTTTGTATAAATAAGAAAAAAAGACCAGATTTTTTTTCTC
>NW_026971489.1:0-15337 GCF_963678635.1 Symsagittifera roscoffensis | reverse complement strand
AGTAAATACCTTTTTACCTGTCTTTTGTGCCATTCTTTTTAGGGTTTCATACTTGGCTTTTTCGTTATATATAATGCTCCCATCTTCTGCCCTAAAGTTGTTATCATCTCCCTTGCCATCAATAAAAACCAAAGGATAATTAGCAGAAATAAACAAATCTGCAATACCAAACAAAGTAACAGTCTTACCCGCTCCAGTAGTACCAAACAAAAAAGCATTTTGATTTAACTCATCAAAACCAACATCAAAAGGTTTGCCAGTTGCCATCATATAGCCAAAAGATTGCTTTGCTTTTTCTAATATTCTTCTTCCGCTTACTTCATTATTTCGTGCCTTTTCTTCCGCCTTATTTTTCTTTATTTCTTCTACTAATTTATTTTTATTTAGTTCTTTGTACCAAAATATGCACAACGCACAAAAACAACCAAAGCCCGCACTAAAAAGCCAAGTATCAAAAAAATACTGTTTAATTGAATAATTAAAATCTCTATATTGAGTAATATATTCACTCTGAATATAAGTAAATACATTAAAATAATTTATAAAATAATTTTTGTAACCAAGCAACAATATCCATTCAATAGATGCAACCATGGAAAATAACATAATCAAACTAAATATAATTTGATTAGTTCTCTCAAACTCTCCAACAAAAACTGTTTTTCTTAAATAGAAAAAAATAAAACCTAAAAAAATACCTATAGGGCATAAAAATAGAGCTACACCACAAATAAATATTTTTAACTGCCAAGGTAACTCATCCTTTTTATTATTTATTTGCATTTCAAACCCCTTTAAATAATATACTTAACCTTTCCAAGTCATCGCCTGTTAAAATATAATTATTGCCAAAAGTAGCTTTTTTAAAATCCACTTCATTAAATACTTTTTTTAAGTGCTTTATATTTTCTTTTAACCTTTCATTTTTACTTTCTAAATTAGATATATCCCGCAATAGCTGTTTATTTTCTCTTTCAACTTTAGATATATTATTATGAGCTTGTTTTATTGTTTCGGTTTTATTTCTCTCTATATCTTTTACAATCTCCGCGATTTGCGGGGCTTCTTCTAGCTTAAAATAATCAAATACTTTTATATTTTCATTACCTATAACAAGCTTTTTAATATGGCTGTATACCGAAGTATCGCAATAATAATGCGTTTCTACATATTTTCTTTTTAAAGTAAAAAAAATAGATTTTATTCTTTTTATATTCTTACGGCTCAACTCTAATTCTATAGCTATATTTTTTCGCCCGTTTTGCTCTTGTGTTACTATTTCCATATCTGGAATATGACCCTTAGCACCAAAACCACGCCCCGCCCTAAGCTCTCTATCGCTTAATATTTCTAGTTCTGGATTTTTCAACTTGATAGCTATATAAACATCAACTAATAACAAATTATGTCTAAGATTTTGTAATGTTATTTTTTTAACTCTTTTTGATTTAATTAACTCTGCTCCAGCAGTAAGCAAAGTAAAAATGTTTGGCTCGTTAGTAAAAATATTATCTTTTTTTATATACTCAACTTTTAATAATCTTTGTAATATTTGTGATGTTCTCGGCTTGCTCAAACCAAACATATTAGAAATATGCAAAGAATTTACATAGCCAAATTTAGCAATAAATTTTAATATTTCAATATCTCTAGTTTGTAAAATCATATTCACTTTAGCCAAAATATTTAGTTTAACAATAAGGGGCTCCTAGCCCCGCTTATTTAACAAGGGATAATCCGCCTAAGCGGATATGCTCCCGCAGTTAAAAATAAAAAGCATTCAAGCTTTAGAGTTGCTCGTTCTTTAGTAATTGCATTTATGCGATTACTAAAAACTGTGCAACATCTTAGCGAAGTAATGCAAAAGCATTTGCCCCGTTTCGTGCCTTAGTAGTACTTGTTCTTTTGAAATTGCTTTAGCTATTTTAAAAAACTTAGTACCTACTCGGTAGGAGACTAGAGGGAAGAAATAAGTATAAGTTGCTTGCTCGCTTGCGGGCTTAGCTACTTCTTACTTTCTTTTCTCTAGTCGCGTACGCAGTACGAGACGGGGCAAGTTGTTTCGTGTGCAGTTAATTTTGTCGGTTAGACAAAAGAGACAATAACGCTACAACTATTATAAAATAAAGCTTTTAGCCGAGTATGCTCGGGTATATGTTTTCTTTTACTTTTAAAATTATAACTCTATTGAGTTATAATAGCTACTTAATTTAGTATATAAATAGCTGATTGAGTAACCATATTAATAGGTTTTAGCCTGCATGACTGCTTTAATTTATGCTACCGCATACCGTATTAATAAGCAATTGAAAGATAAATTTTCAACAGCTTATATAACACTAATCAAACCACCCAACAGCAAATATTTGAATTGCTTGCTTAACATTATGACTAAGCAAATATAAACTTTTTTCTTTTTTTGATTATTCGAGTAATCGGTTTACTGTGTTGATAGGTATTTTTTCAGTGTCTTCCCGTTCAGCATATAAACTAAAAGTATCCGATAAATAAATATCAACATGGCTAGCCCTTTTGCCATTATAAAAACTATCCGCTTTAACCACATTATCCGCGAGCGGGGGACTACCTGATATGGTTAATGAGACTTTTTTAAATTCTGCCTTATATCTTTTTATTTGTTGGATTGATAATTCGAGCTTATCAGCTACATCTTGTAGCTTTAATTTTGGATTAGCAAATAATATAAAAGCTTGGTCTTTTCTCTTCTGTGATTTCTCGGCTCTTACTACTCCGCTTTTCTTTCCTCTTTCTCTTTGTCTCTCTGATAGCTTTTCTTTCTCTGCTAAGTTCTTAGGCTTTGATACATACTTATGAATAGACTTAGCTATATGACCAATTTCTTTTACAGGTAATGGATTTGTAAGGGTAGAGTTAAAACTCTCTGCTAAGGCTCTTATTTGCACTAGTGTTGGCTTATCCATTCTATAAGCTTCAACTCTAGTGCAATCAAAAATGGTTTGGTTACGCCCAATTATTTCCGCTAACTCTTTAGCTTCCTTTATTGCTTTAAGTTTGTATTTTGGCACTAGCTCGCAATACTCTGCCAATTCTGACAAATCATATTCTTTACTGTGTAGGTGGTCTACTCGCCAATGCTCGACAGCTAACGGGTTTTTTGATAAGGTTTGAGTAAATGCTAAGTCTCCGTTAAAAAGAACCGTTAAAGCGTATCTAACTGCGTTGTAATACTCCATCGCCTTATAACTACTAAAGCCGTTATTGTGAACCTCTGATATTTTAAAATATAAATGTCCTCTATTATTGCCTTTATTTCTGACTATGTAATTTGGAAGTACGGGCATATCTTTGAAATATGGTAAGTTATAATCGCAATCTATAACTATCCAAGCATAAGAATTTAACGGATTAACCTGTATATATGGATTTTTTAAAGCAATTTCTTTGCTTCGTATCTGACAAAAACCCTTAGTTTGGCTTGTCTTGAGCTTCTTCTGATGTCTTAATGCTTCGTATATCATTTTTTTTTGCTTATCTATTTTACTTTTCAAGCAAATTGGATATACTTAACTTGCAACGGTTTTGGTATATCCAATTCACACTAAAGGCAGGCTCTTGGGTCTGCCTTTTTTGTTTCTATAACTAAATTTTTATTTATTTACTCATAAAACATAAATCTATAAAGTTGATAATATCATAGCTAGAGACTTATAAAAAAATATTATTTAAATCATTTAGTGGGCAATTCATGTATTGCATACCATATTGTATGGGTTTATTTTTTAGATTTAGGCTTATCATTAGAATTTATTTTATTACTCAATGTATTTGTTAAACCTTTTTTATTATTAATATTAGCATTTAATTTTGATTGTAATTTTATTGGCATACCATCTTGACACATAACCATTGATTTATCTTTCACTTTATAACCTCTACTTATTTTGTTTACACATTACTTAATAAGTATATACATATACAAATTATATTTAATATAAACAATGATATATATATATTATTCATCACATTCAATATACTGTTTGTAACTTTTATACAATAATCTATTTCCATTCTTAAATAGAATATTTTTCCATATTCTTTTTTTAATACTCTTTTATCAAAATCAAAATAATGAACTGTATCAGATAGCTTATAAGAACAAAACATAGACACATAAATAAGAGATAACATGACTATTGATATTTTAAAAAGATATAAATTACTAGGATTCTTAATACCTATAGCTACAACAATAGAAACTAAAGAAAGAGAGTTAATAATTAAACCATCTCTTTTAGTATCATTATCTCTTATTGTTTTTTCCAAGAATTGCCTATTGTTTTCTTTCTTTTTTTTTGATGATGACATATTTAATAAAATTAACATACGGGTTTCTCTTATGATACTATAAGTATTACATGAATTGCATATTAAAGATTAAGTTATGATAATAGCAGAAATAAATCAAAAGGGTGGCGTAGGTAAAACCTCAGGCACTATAAATAAAGCTAGGATATTAGCCAGTCAAGGTAAAAAAGTTTTAATTATAGACCTTGACCACCAAGCTAACTGCTCGGTAGTATTTAATAGAGATAATGAAGAAAATAATATTTCTAATATTTTTTCAGATAAAAAACCAAATATTAAAAAATTGATATTTGCAGCAAAGCTACCAAGTGGCGACACTATAGAAAATTTATATATTATTCCATCATCTATAAAATTAAGTCGTGTTATAGAAAATGCTATAACTAGAACACATAGAGAAAGAATATTAGAAAAATCTATCAAAGATATAAAATATGATTTTGATGTTATCTTTATTGACTGCCCACCTAATCTAAATCTAGCCGTTATTAACGCTATTCTTATTAGTGATAAAATTGTTATACCTGTAGCAGGTAAATTCTCGTTAGATGGTGTTAGTGACTTACTAGATACTATAGAAGAAGTAAAAGAAAATTTTGATTTTTTAGTATATAGAAATTTAGTAGATAATCGCAATAAAACTATCAATAACTATATAGTGGAACAGCTAAAATTTATAAAAGGCAATACATGTAATACATACATCTCACAATCACAAGATATAGAGAAAGCTAATGCCAGTAATCTATCTGTTTTAGACTTTAGTCCTAAATCAAAAATAGTTGAACAATATACACATTTATTAGCGGAGATTTTAAAATGATTAATTCTCAAAGCAAACTAGCAAATAGAAAGAAAAAAAAAGAGGGTACTAGTATCACTAATGCAGGTAGAAACAAAGATACTACATACAATCTAAATTCTAAGACTTTTAGAATGACAGAAAATGATATTAAGAACTTAAAAAAACTAACTACGAGGTTGTCTACACCATCTAAGCCCGTAACTGGAGCTAAGGTTATTAGAGCTTTGATTAATTATGCTTATGAAAATGAAGATTTGGATTTTAAAAGTTATTTATCTCAATAAAATATATTTAACACAATATATAATAATTTTAATTCAAAATGTCTTTAATAGCAGGCAATAAATCGTTATTTTCTTCTATTCTTAGCATTCTAATATCTTTAACACACGCAGAGAAACAAAAGAAACTAGCAACTTAGCAAGTAATTTAATAATAGTGATAACCCCCAAAAAACAAAAATATAAGGATATAGCTAAAAATCCTAATATTGACAATAAAGCAAAGAAAATAGCGTAGCTATCTCCTGTGAAATTCAATGCTAACACAGTAAATAAAACATTAACTATTGTGAAAGCTATCAAATAATCAGTGTTTGATTCGCATATACTAATGTCAGTCAGTAAAATTTTTCTTAGTTTTTCCATTTTTTTTATTTCCTTTTATGTTTTAAATTGCAACAAGATATTTATCTATTTCATCTATTCTAAGAGGTGTATCTGGGTGAGTCTGTTTAATTCTAGAACTGAAACTATTATCTTTAAACTCATAGCTATTAATCTTTTCTAATACAGACAATAAGCCCGCACCAAAACCAATTTCACAAGCAAATAAGTCAGCTCTATATTCTAATTTATGACTACGAAATCTATATACAATATTATAAACCCATATACCTATAGAACCCATAAACTTAAACATAAAAGCCAACATTAAAATTGGTAAAATAATTATAAATGCCATACCCATAGGGTTATCCTCTGCATTTTTTGAAGATGATGAAGATATTAAATGTCTCAATGCTAGTAATAACCCATTTAACCAAAGAATAGCCTCAGCAAAGCATAATAAACCAAAATTAATTGCTTGCTTCTCACTATCTTTATAGAAAAAATGTCCGAACTCGTGAGCTATTAAACCTGCTAACTCTTCATCATTTAAATTTTCTAAAGATCCAATAGTTATACCTAAAACATTTCTACCCATAGCAAAAGCGTTTAAAAGTGGGCTATCCATAGTGTAAAGTCTTATATCTTCTATGCTAAAGTTTTTATTTTGTTTAGTTGCTTCTTGTACGCTATGTAAAATATGTTTTACTCTATTTTGTTCTCTAACACTCATCTTCCTAGCTGGAGCTATAAAACCTAAAACCTTATTACCACCTTTTGAAACCATAAATTTAGCAATAACAAAACTTATAACTATACCTGCTAAAAAACTTCCATAGCTCCATAAATTTTCATGATTAGTACCAAACATACTAACTATAATTAGTGTAGCAAGCGAAGTAATAAACCCATTAAATAACATTAAAAACCACATCATAACCTTTTATCTCCTTTTTTTTTGAATTATGTAAGTTTATTATTTATAGCAATTTTTGCACCATACAAGTGTTCTATATTGCCTGTTCTTCTTTTCACAAAACCTTGTCCCGCCTTTAGTTTCATTATGTCATTAGGATTAACACGGGGTTTTTCTATGCTTCTTACGCTTCCCATACCTGTAATATCTGTAGCCCCACCTTCTCTATCTTGACTACCTATCTGCGTTGTAACATCAAAAGTATCATAAGTACCGAACTCTTTAGCTAGTAGCTCTCTATCATAAGTGCCCGTCATACCTTGCACCAATAAAAAATTACAGTTGTTTAGCATATTATCTACAAATGCCTTAGATGTCTTTTTCTCTATTCCCGATACATCTTGGCTAGCTATAATAGTATGTCCCCCCATACCCCTAGTTTGTGTTGCTGTAGCTACTGCCTGCTCTCCTGCATATACAGAAAATTCATCTAGTATTAGACCGATTGGCTTTCTATTTATGTTGTATTTTATACAACTTTTAAAGTCGTTAATGATTAGCTGTGCCATCATTTCAGCTAATCTAGGGCTAGATAAATTTTCTAAACTAAAATAAGCTATATCATTATTTTCTATTACATCTCTAAGCCTAAAACCGTGCTTTTCGCCATCTAAAAACTCATATAAATCACATAGATATATTTTTAAAAGTTTGTTTTTTAACCCTGCTATAGACTTTGTTTCTATGTGTTGAGAATATGAAACCGCTTTAGTTATTCTCTTATTTTCTAGGTTGTTAGATAATTCTTTTATTGTTTCTACATCGCATAACTCTAGTACTGCTTCTATTGTTATACTATCGCCCAATTCTATTAATATCATAACTATTATAGATAAGATGTTTTGGTCAATATCGGTATAATATTCAGCAGCGGAAGTATCCGAACCCATACCCAAACAAACTATACGACTTGTTATCTCGCTAGGTGTTCCATCCGATAAAAAATCATAACTAGCAAAATCCCCACAATTAAAAGTAAATACCTTTTTACCTGTCTTTTGTGCCATTCTTTTTAGGGTTTCATACTTGGCTTTTTCGTTATATATAATGCTCCCATCTTCTGCCCTAAAGTTGTTATCATCTCCCTTGCCATCAATAAAAACCAAAGGATAATTAGCAGAAATAAACAAATCTGCAATACCAAACAAAGTAACAGTCTTACCCGCTCCAGTAGTACCAAACAAAAAAGCATTTTGATTTAACTCATCAAAACCAACATCAAAAGGTTTGCCAGTTGCCATCATATAGCCAAAAGATTGCTTTGCTTTTTCTAATATTCTTCTTCCGCTTACTTCATTATTTCGTGCCTTTTCTTCCGCCTTATTTTTCTTTATTTCTTCTACTAATTTATTTTTATTTAGTTCTTTGTACCAAAATATGCACAACGCACAAAAACAACCAAAGCCCGCACTAAAAAGCCAAGTATCAAAAAAATACTGTTTAATTGAATAATTAAAATCTCTATATTGAGTAATATATTCACTCTGAATATAAGTAAATACATTAAAATAATTTATAAAATAATTTTTGTAACCAAGCAACAATATCCATTCAATAGATGCAACCATGGAAAATAACATAATCAAACTAAATATAATTTGATTAGTTCTCTCAAACTCTCCAACAAAAACTGTTTTTCTTAAATAGAAAAAAATAAAACCTAAAAAAATACCTATAGGGCATAAAAATAGAGCTACACCACAAATAAATATTTTTAACTGCCAAGGTAACTCATCCTTTTTATTATTTATTTGCATTTCAAACCCCTTTAAATAATATACTTAACCTTTCCAAGTCATCGCCTGTTAAAATATAATTATTGCCAAAAGTAGCTTTTTTAAAATCCACTTCATTAAATACTTTTTTTAAGTGCTTTATATTTTCTTTTAACCTTTCATTTTTACTTTCTAAATTAGATATATCCCGCAATAGCTGTTTATTTTCTCTTTCAACTTTAGATATATTATTATGAGCTTGTTTTATTGTTTCGGTTTTATTTCTCTCTATATCTTTTACAATCTCCGCGATTTGCGGGGCTTCTTCTAGCTTAAAATAATCAAATACTTTTATATTTTCATTACCTATAACAAGCTTTTTAATATGGCTGTATACCGAAGTATCGCAATAATAATGCGTTTCTACATATTTTCTTTTTAAAGTAAAAAAAATAGATTTTATTCTTTTTATATTCTTACGGCTCAACTCTAATTCTATAGCTATATTTTTTCGCCCGTTTTGCTCTTGTGTTACTATTTCCATATCTGGAATATGACCCTTAGCACCAAAACCACGCCCCGCCCTAAGCTCTCTATCGCTTAATATTTCTAGTTCTGGATTTTTCAACTTGATAGCTATATAAACATCAACTAATAACAAATTATGTCTAAGATTTTGTAATGTTATTTTTTTAACTCTTTTTGATTTAATTAACTCTGCTCCAGCAGTAAGCAAAGTAAAAATGTTTGGCTCGTTAGTAAAAATATTATCTTTTTTTATATACTCAACTTTTAATAATCTTTGTAATATTTGTGATGTTCTCGGCTTGCTCAAACCAAACATATTAGAAATATGCAAAGAATTTACATAGCCAAATTTAGCAATAAATTTTAATATTTCAATATCTCTAGTTTGTAAAATCATATTCACTTTAGCCAAAATATTTAGTTTAACAATAAGGGGCTCCTAGCCCCGCTTATTTAACAAGGGATAATCCGCCTAAGCGGATATGCTCCCGCAGTTAAAAATAAAAAGCATTCAAGCTTTAGAGTTGCTCGTTCTTTAGTAATTGCATTTATGCGATTACTAAAAACTGTGCAACATCTTAGCGAAGTAATGCAAAAGCATTTGCCCCGTTTCGTGCCTTAGTAGTACTTGTTCTTTTGAAATTGCTTTAGCTATTTTAAAAAACTTAGTACCTACTCGGTAGGAGACTAGAGGGAAGAAATAAGTATAAGTTGCTTGCTCGCTTGCGGGCTTAGCTACTTCTTACTTTCTTTTCTCTAGTCGCGTACGCAGTACGAGACGGGGCAAGTTGTTTCGTGTGCAGTTAATTTTGTCGGTTAGACAAAAGAGACAATAACGCTACAACTATTATAAAATAAAGCTTTTAGCCGAGTATGCTCGGGTATATGTTTTCTTTTACTTTTAAAATTATAACTCTATTGAGTTATAATAGCTACTTAATTTAGTATATAAATAGCTGATTGAGTAACCATATTAATAGGTTTTAGCCTGCATGACTGCTTTAATTTATGCTACCGCATACCGTATTAATAAGCAATTGAAAGATAAATTTTCAACAGCTTATATAACACTAATCAAACCACCCAACAGCAAATATTTGAATTGCTTGCTTAACATTATGACTAAGCAAATATAAACTTTTTTCTTTTTTTGATTATTCGAGTAATCGGTTTACTGTGTTGATAGGTATTTTTTCAGTGTCTTCCCGTTCAGCATATAAACTAAAAGTATCCGATAAATAAATATCAACATGGCTAGCCCTTTTGCCATTATAAAAACTATCCGCTTTAACCACATTATCCGCGAGCGGGGGACTACCTGATATGGTTAATGAGACTTTTTTAAATTCTGCCTTATATCTTTTTATTTGTTGGATTGATAATTCGAGCTTATCAGCTACATCTTGTAGCTTTAATTTTGGATTAGCAAATAATATAAAAGCTTGGTCTTTTCTCTTCTGTGATTTCTCGGCTCTTACTACTCCGCTTTTCTTTCCTCTTTCTCTTTGTCTCTCTGATAGCTTTTCTTTCTCTGCTAAGTTCTTAGGCTTTGATACATACTTATGAATAGACTTAGCTATATGACCAATTTCTTTTACAGGTAATGGATTTGTAAGGGTAGAGTTAAAACTCTCTGCTAAGGCTCTTATTTGCACTAGTGTTGGCTTATCCATTCTATAAGCTTCAACTCTAGTGCAATCAAAAATGGTTTGGTTACGCCCAATTATTTCCGCTAACTCTTTAGCTTCCTTTATTGCTTTAAGTTTGTATTTTGGCACTAGCTCGCAATACTCTGCCAATTCTGACAAATCATATTCTTTACTGTGTAGGTGGTCTACTCGCCAATGCTCGACAGCTAACGGGTTTTTTGATAAGGTTTGAGTAAATGCTAAGTCTCCGTTAAAAAGAACCGTTAAAGCGTATCTAACTGCGTTGTAATACTCCATCGCCTTATAACTACTAAAGCCGTTATTGTGAACCTCTGATATTTTAAAATATAAATGTCCTCTATTATTGCCTTTATTTCTGACTATGTAATTTGGAAGTACGGGCATATCTTTGAAATATGGTAAGTTATAATCGCAATCTATAACTATCCAAGCATAAGAATTTAACGGATTAACCTGTATATATGGATTTTTTAAAGCAATTTCTTTGCTTCGTATCTGACAAAAACCCTTAGTTTGGCTTGTCTTGAGCTTCTTCTGATGTCTTAATGCTTCGTATATCATTTTTTTTTGCTTATCTATTTTACTTTTCAAGCAAATTGGATATACTTAACTTGCAACGGTTTTGGTATATCCAATTCACACTAAAGGCAGGCTCTTGGGTCTGCCTTTTTTGTTTCTATAACTAAATTTTTATTTATTTACTCATAAAACATAAATCTATAAAGTTGATAATATCATAGCTAGAGACTTATAAAAAAATATTATTTAAATCATTTAGTGGGCAATTCATGTATTGCATACCATATTGTATGGGTTTATTTTTTAGATTTAGGCTTATCATTAGAATTTATTTTATTACTCAATGTATTTGTTAAACCTTTTTTATTATTAATATTAGCATTTAATTTTGATTGTAATTTTATTGGCATACCATCTTGACACATAACCATTGATTTATCTTTCACTTTATAACCTCTACTTATTTTGTTTACACATTACTTAATAAGTATATACATATACAAATTATATTTAATATAAACAATGATATATATATATTATTCATCACATTCAATATACTGTTTGTAACTTTTATACAATAATCTATTTCCATTCTTAAATAGAATATTTTTCCATATTCTTTTTTTAATACTCTTTTATCAAAATCAAAATAATGAACTGTATCAGATAGCTTATAAGAACAAAACATAGACACATAAATAAGAGATAACATGACTATTGATATTTTAAAAAGATATAAATTACTAGGATTCTTAATACCTATAGCTACAACAATAGAAACTAAAGAAAGAGAGTTAATAATTAAACCATCTCTTTTAGTATCATTATCTCTTATTGTTTTTTCCAAGAATTGCCTATTGTTTTCTTTCTTTTTTTTTGATGATGACATATTTAATAAAATTAACATACGGGTTTCTCTTATGATACTATAAGTATTACATGAATTGCATATTAAAGATTAAGTTATGATAATAGCAGAAATAAATCAAAAGGGTGGCGTAGGTAAAACCTCAGGCACTATAAATAAAGCTAGGATATTAGCCAGTCAAGGTAAAAAAGTTTTAATTATAGACCTTGACCACCAAGCTAACTGCTCGGTAGTATTTAATAGAGATAATGAAGAAAATAATATTTCTAATATTTTTTCAGATAAAAAACCAAATATTAAAAAATTGATATTTGCAGCAAAGCTACCAAGTGGCGACACTATAGAAAATTTATATATTATTCCATCATCTATAAAATTAAGTCGTGTTATAGAAAATGCTATAACTAGAACACATAGAGAAAGAATATTAGAAAAATCTATCAAAGATATAAAATATGATTTTGATGTTATCTTTATTGACTGCCCACCTAATCTAAATCTAGCCGTTATTAACGCTATTCTTATTAGTGATAAAATTGTTATACCTGTAGCAGGTAAATTCTCGTTAGATGGTGTTAGTGACTTACTAGATACTATAGAAGAAGTAAAAGAAAATTTTGATTTTTTAGTATATAGAAATTTAGTAGATAATCGCAATAAAACTATCAATAACTATATAGTGGAACAGCTAAAATTTATAAAAGGCAATACATGTAATACATACATCTCACAATCACAAGATATAGAGAAAGCTAATGCCAGTAATCTATCTGTTTTAGACTTTAGTCCTAAATCAAAAATAGTTGAACAATATACACATTTATTAGCGGAGATTTTAAAATGATTAATTCTCAAAGCAAACTAGCAAATAGAAAGAAAAAAAAAGAGGGTACTAGTATCACTAATGCAGGTAGAAACAAAGATACTACATACAATCTAAATTCTAAGACTTTTAGAATGACAGAAAATGATATTAAGAACTTAAAAAAACTAACTACGAGGTTGTCTACACCATCTAAGCCCGTAACTGGAGCTAAGGTTATTAGAGCTTTGATTAATTATGCTTATGAAAATGAAGATTTGGATTTTAAAAGTTATTTATCTCAATAAAATATATTTAACACAATATATAATAATTTTAATTCAAAATGTCTTTAATAGCAGGCAATAAATCGTTATTTTCTTCTATTCTTAGCATTCTAATATCTTTAACACACGCAGAGAAACAAAAGAAACTAGCAACTTAGCAAGTAATTTAATAATAGTGATAACCCCCAAAAAACAAAAATATAAGGATATAGCTAAAAATCCTAATATTGACAATAAAGCAAAGAAAATAGCGTAGCTATCTCCTGTGAAATTCAATGCTAACACAGTAAATAAAACATTAACTATTGTGAAAGCTATCAAATAATCAGTGTTTGATTCGCATATACTAATGTCAGTCAGTAAAATTTTTCTTAGTTTTTCCATTTTTTTTATTTCCTTTTATGTTTTAAATTGCAACAAGATATTTATCTATTTCATCTATTCTAAGAGGTGTATCTGGGTGAGTCTGTTTAATTCTAGAACTGAAACTATTATCTTTAAACTCATAGCTATTAATCTTTTCTAATACAGACAATAAGCCCGCACCAAAACCAATTTCACAAGCAAATAAGTCAGCTCTATATTCTAATTTATGACTACGAAATCTATATACAATATTATAAACCCATATACCTATAGAACCCATAAACTTAAACATAAAAGCCAACATTAAAATTGGTAAAATAATTATAAATGCCATACCCATAGGGTTATCCTCTGCATTTTTTGAAGATGATGAAGATATTAAATGTCTCAATGCTAGTAATAACCCATTTAACCAAAGAATAGCCTCAGCAAAGCATAATAAACCAAAATTAATTGCTTGCTTCTCACTATCTTTATAGAAAAAATGTCCGAACTCGTGAGCTATTAAACCTGCTAACTCTTCATCATTTAAATTTTCTAAAGATCCAATAGTTATACCTAAAACATTTCTACCCATAGCAAAAGCGTTTAAAAGTGGGCTATCCATAGTGTAAAGTCTTATATCTTCTATGCTAAAGTTTTTATTTTGTTTAGTTGCTTCTTGTACGCTATGTAAAATATGTTTTACTCTATTTTGTTCTCTAACACTCATCTTCCTAGCTGGAGCTATAAAACCTAAAACCTTATTACCACCTTTTGAAACCATAAATTTAGCAATAACAAAACTTATAACTATACCTGCTAAAAAACTTCCATAGCTCCATAAATTTTCATGATTAGTACCAAACATACTAACTATAATTAGTGTAGCAAGCGAAGTAATAAACCCATTAAATAACATTAAAAACCACATCATAACCTTTTATCTCCTTTTTTTTTGAATTATGTAAGTTTATTATTTATAGCAATTTTTGCACCATACAAGTGTTCTATATTGCCTGTTCTTCTTTTCACAAAACCTTGTCCCGCCTTTAGTTTCATTATGTCATTAGGATTAACACGGGGTTTTTCTATGCTTCTTACGCTTCCCATACCTGTAATATCTGTAGCCCCACCTTCTCTATCTTGACTACCTATCTGCGTTGTAACATCAAAAGTATCATAAGTACCGAACTCTTTAGCTAGTAGCTCTCTATCATAAGTGCCCGTCATACCTTGCACCAATAAAAAATTACAGTTGTTTAGCATATTATCTACAAATGCCTTAGATGTCTTTTTCTCTATTCCCGATACATCTTGGCTAGCTATAATAGTATGTCCCCCCATACCCCTAGTTTGTGTTGCTGTAGCTACTGCCTGCTCTCCTGCATATACAGAAAATTCATCTAGTATTAGACCGATTGGCTTTCTATTTATGTTGTATTTTATACAACTTTTAAAGTCGTTAATGATTAGCTGTGCCATCATTTCAGCTAATCTAGGGCTAGATAAATTTTCTAAACTAAAATAAGCTATATCATTATTTTCTATTACATCTCTAAGCCTAAAACCGTGCTTTTCGCCATCTAAAAACTCATATAAATCACATAGATATATTTTTAAAAGTTTGTTTTTTAACCCTGCTATAGACTTTGTTTCTATGTGTTGAGAATATGAAACCGCTTTAGTTATTCTCTTATTTTCTAGGTTGTTAGATAATTCTTTTATTGTTTCTACATCGCATAACTCTAGTACTGCTTCTATTGTTATACTATCGCCCAATTCTATTAATATCATAACTATTATAGATAAGATGTTTTGGTCAATATCGGTATAATATTCAGCAGCGGAAGTATCCGAACCCATA
>NW_026971488.1:52593-92877 GCF_963678635.1 Symsagittifera roscoffensis | reverse complement strand
CAGCTTGACAAGCCCGATATAATCATTTATCCGGTGGGCGAGGCGGGGTGTGCTTGCAATAGCTTAACTGCTGTTAGAAACCTCTCGTTTAAGTTGTATTACTTACCCAAATGATTTATGCGTGGCGAGTTATACCGCTCTCCAACAGTTTCAAATTGAATTGTGCTAAAATGATCTTTTTTAATCTGTACGAGGTACTTAAGTTTCAGCATTTTTCATTTCATATTGACAGTCCAAAATTTATATTTTTTCGAAATTTTGTATACCAAAAGTATTCAAGTCCAGTTGAAGGGTAGTCGGTAATTTCAGTGCCTTGCTCGAATTTGCGAGCAGCCTTGTTTATCAGGTGAAATCATTGTTTATTGTCTTTTGCAAAACTACAAGAAGCTCAAATATTTACTGTTATAAAAAATGATAGTCATACGTTTCTCCTTTATAAGCAGGCAATTTCTTTATGTCTTCCTTATGTCTCCCAGATTATCTTTCATGAAATGATCTTTTACGAGAGAATGCTTATAATAAAGTTTTTTGCATTTTTCAGTTGTATGACATGTATGAATTATAGGATGGGAACTGTATGACTAGCATTTTTTTGGAACTCCGTTTTATCCTTTGTGTTCAATCACTCCAAATTTTTGGCTTTGTTGACGCGATTTTGAATGATTTTCTCTCTGAAAAGATTCTGTAATTGCAAAACAGATTAAATGCACTATCTGATTGCAACTTCTCCTTAAACATTGTTTGTTTTAGGGCCAAGATTTTTTATAACATATCTTGGGTTTAGTTTTAAATTTAGAATTCATCAAATCGGCTCCAATCATTTCAAACCCTTTCCGGCTATCTTAATCCACAAACAAGTTTTATTTCGTTCGTTTTGCTCAAACTGATTATCAGTGAAAAACTATCAAAATAAGGAAAATTTTATTTCAAAAACGGAGATAAATGATTCATACAAAAGTTTAACCAAATACGTGAAATGCTAAGTGATACCCACATTAAGTTAAGACTGAGTTTTGCTTTATTATACTAAAAGGGGAATGATGCATAAAAGTACAAATTTATGAGGAATTGCGAATTAAGAATGTACAGTTTGCTGCAAAGAGTCTAGGTCCATTTTCATTTGACCCGTGTGAACAAATGCTGGCACTTGCTGATGGTGATGATGATGATGGTGAGGGTCGTAACCGGCTACGGCGGCCATCTCACGCTGGGCTATTATGGCAGGGTGGTCGAATAAATTAGCGAAACCCGAAGCGGCCATGGCGGCTGCTCCATGCTGATTGGCTACGAAGTCTCCGGGCGATCGCTTCGACACGACGTCTTGAGACGCGTTCTGATTGGTTAGAATATCTCTCGTGGCAGAATGGTCGACGAATAAGTTTTGAAAGTTGGCTGTGTTGTTTTGTAGGTCGTTGATTGGGTTTTTTCCTTGTTGGAGTTGTTGGTGATGATGAGAGTGGGGGTTTTGGGTGTTCTGGGGTACTTGGTGGTTGTGGTAGGCGGCGGCCACTGCGGCTGCCGAGTATCCCCCCATCAGGGCGGCCGAGGGGTTCCCGCTGGCTGCCGAGAGAAGAGCGGCATGACTGGCGTTGCTCTGAAAAATAAAATAAAACTCACAAATCAGAACTTCAAGCTTTAAAAAGTACAAAACTTGAATGAACTTGAATGTACTCATCATCACCATCGTCTTGCATTTAATAATTATTTTCTTCATTTGTATGCATGTTTTTTTTCGGTATCTAAAAGAGCTAAAAGCATAATTAAATGGTCTTATTTTTAAATATACCGGAAAAATGCGTCTAAATTAGAACCTTATTAGTTTTGTTGAAGTAAAATAAGTGCGAATTGGACAAAACACTGTTAATTAAAATTATGTGCTTATGCTGAGGTTAAGGGAAAAAAGTTCTGACTTTTGTCTTCTCGGGCTTAACTTTGAAATGTTTTTCATTAACTCACCATAGCCCGCTTTGAGTCCATAGCCTGTGTGTGGTCCTTGTGTTTGCCCACACCGCCAGCCCCATTCGCCCCTGCACTACTCTTTGGCTTCCTCTTCCTAGTCTGGATGCCATCCTTCTTCATTGCCAGAGGTCTGTTCACTCTATGCAGTTTGTAGTACAGACCACAGGCATTACACACTGGATCTCCCTCATTGTTTCTGCGCCAGAGGGTGGTCGAGTCAGTGCCACAGTTGGCACATCGGAGACCATGTCGACGGTTCGTGTTCTGAATCCAAAATAAATAAATAAACCTTGATTTCATTGTACTTTTTTTCAAAATGTACTTTTCAAGTCTAGTAAAGCCACTAGTACTTAAGTTGACGTAGCATGTGAAACTATTGAAAAATCTCTTGAAAAGTTTTTTTTAGATTTGTCTATGAATAATTGTCAAGGTAATCTACAAAAATCATGAAGACACCCCCGAAATTGAAGATCCATTTTTGAAAAAAACTGAGACCTCTTGAATTGCATCTACATTTGGTGAATAACTACGACTTACAATTTTGCGTTGCTGTGACTTGGACATCAAGGGCGACAGACTCTGTTTTCCCCCTATGTAGGGAAGTCCCGCTCTGGCTGCTGCGGCTGCTGATCCGGCGGCGGCTGCTGCCTGGTAGTAGGGGTGAGTAGCCATGCCCCCCTGCGTGCCCGACCAGAAATCGGCCGCCGCGGCTGCATGCGAGCCACCGAAACCGAATCTACCCACGTCTTGATAGTAATCTAAATGAAGATGAACTTGACATAAATTTCCATAAAATACTTAAAAAAATCAAGTACTAACAAGTTGCATATAAGTTAGTTATTTTCAAAATACCAAAGATTTTATGTTAAATTAATATTAATTTATTTAGTTTCTCTTAATTCTACTTCATTAGTTAGTGAAGTGGGTATATTTTTGTTAAATCTCTTTGCTTTGGTTTTTGTCTTTATTTACGTGTGAGGTGCCTGGCTAATATGGACACTTATCCAAGAGGATTTTTTGGCTGCCAGGTAGTTTTTAGCCAGGGCGACTGACTTACCCGGACTATTGGGACTTCAGCCAGGGGACTTATCAGATCTTAGGGACACCGATTAGCACCGCTGGATATTTCAAACCCAAGTATAAATTTGTTTTGCTCCATATTATTAACAGATTAACGCGCATTGTAAACCAACTAGGTAACAATCGTTTGGGCTTATTGTTTGTTTTGAAAGACCACTTATTCAGGTAATCCCAGTAATCAACATTGTCGGCCCTGTTTGGGTAGCCAGAACTGATTGGCGCTCTTTCACCCCGAAAGATCAGTTTTATCTCGGATATTTTTAAACTATCTAGGAGGTCTTATCCAAATCGAATTGAGCGTATATCTTCAACTGTGGCACTAAAATGTGTCAAAACTGATCGATTGCTAATTTTGCATTATATCCTAAGGCATATGTTGAAAAAATGCTTTTTTTCATTGACGATGTTTTTCCGTTTTTTGATTCTGAAGGAAATTCTTTTGTTTGCATTAACCGAGTAATAATTTTCCAGCAACTTGACATGTCTATATTTTGATTTTTTGGATTTTTCATTTTTTTAAATAGTCTTTAAGATTAAACACTATTGGTTGTTGAAGTTATTGAAAGAAGAACAAAATTCAAGTTTGGTCCTTTTTATCGTTTTCCAAGTTTTGTGTTTGTATAGTTGTTCAATAAGTTGAGAGTGAACAAACATGTGCATACCTGTCACTTTGGGGGAGGAGTAGGTGGCACATGTGTGGCAGAGGTAGTGCCCAGTGTCGTCCCTTCTGAAGATGTTTGTGATCACATTGCCACACTGCACACACTCTTTGTCACCTGCAGAGGAAAATAGAAAAGGGAATAAATACAAATAGAATTAATTTACATTTTATTAACTCCGTTACATTAACTCAATGAATAATCCGACTTTAATTTTAAAAATTGGCCTTTTGTTATCACAAAATTTTTTTGAAATACGACAAATTTTTAAAAAAATATGAAATAAGGTTTTGTTATCAATGATGTTCATTTTGTTAGCAAATATATATATTTTTTGAAAAAAATCTGATTCGCGCTGTTTTTAATTTGAAAAAAAAAAATGTTTGATTGGCAAAATAACTAGAATTTTAAAAAATATTTTGAAACTAATTTGTAGCCTTTGAGTTTTTGAAAATAATGAATTTTGAAAATGATTGAACCAAAGTGAATTTAAAAAAAAGACGATTGAGCAAGTCTGGATGAAATCTATTGAGAGCTAAGTCGAAAAATGTTACATGGCTCTTGAGCTGAAAACATGCATGAGTGGGTATAAATTACCTCTAATTACTCAAAATGAGCATTTTGCTCAAAAACTTTGACAGAAATGTTGGGTTAAATAAGCACAGGTTGAATAGTATGGATCAACGGCGGGGCAGGGGCATGAAATTAACTAGTTGGGCGAATGAGCATGTATGAATGGGGTGGGGATATTTTGTCATGACCGTTGAAATGGGATAATGGTTCATTAGATTTCTTGATTGGCATAATTGGTTAAATAAACTTGAGCATAAAAAACAGAAAGCAAATGTATGATCTCGAAAGAAAATGACCAAAGAAAGAGTGAGAGAGAGAAAATATCAAAAAATTGTAAGATTCTTGAAAGTTGAGAGGACGATAGATTTGAATATAAGAACTAACGATGAATTTCTTGCCCATATAAATAACCACGAACATTTATTATATGCCAATAAAGTATTTTGAAAATTTATTTTGATTAAATATTTTCTTAAGCGTTTAATGATTTTAAATTTTGATCATTTTTAAGACCGTTAGAGTGAACCTTCAATTTTCTTGAGACTTGAAAATTTTTCGGTTTTTTTTTAAATTTCATTTTCATTCCCGTTTCTTCAAACTCACGTGTGAAAAATTGCAACTTCCAGAAATCCATTTCTGAAGCCCCGGTTGCATATTGCTGACTATTAGCATGAAGTGCCTGGTTCGAATTAAGAGAATTATTTGCGCCCCCTATTCCCATTTGGCACGAAGCTTGAGCTGCCGCGACTTGAGCTGCTGCTGCATAACTTGAGTAGTCGAAAAAAGCAGCGGGGTTCGGGGTTGCCGAGAACGTTTCCGAAGATGCAATCGGGGATATTTTCTGTTGTTCGGATCCAGCCGAAGCGTTTGATGTTGTCGGGTATAGAAGCCCCGCTGCTGAAAGCAACGAAGCGTGATTCGGTGGCGAATTCGAAAGTCCATTGTTGTTTGTCGTGTTAATTCCGCCGAGTTGCGAATTCGGATTCTGTTCGTTTTCGTTTTTAATCTGATGTGTTTGGTTAAAAAATAGATTCTGGGTGTTTAATTGTTGCGACGAGTGAAGTTGTGACGAAAGTTGTGGATGATCTGAGTTTTGGGGGAGTCCAATTCGGTTGAGAACACTGGCTGCGTGTATTTCGGAGGGGGCGAGTGATGAAATTGTCGGGGTGGAATTCGCGACTGTTAAAGTGGGATGAGGTATCGATCCAGTTGCACTGAAGGAAGATAATGGCGAACAGGCGTTGGACATTGAAGGGTTTGGAAGGTTCGAGGGGTTATTATGATGGTGTTGATAAACTTGGTTAATAACTGATGACGATGCACTACTCATTATCTCAAAACTGATAATTACAATTCAGGCTGGTCAGTTTTAAATTAGTTTCGATCTATTTTTTTTTGTATCTCAAAGTTTTATCAATTTGCCGGGCAATTCTGAGCGCGTTGAAATTATTTTAGGTTTTCTATTTAGATAGTAATCAGTTAATGTGCAGATTTTCCACTCTTTTTCGAAGAAGGATTCTAATCCAACTTTGCGTCTGGAGTTTTTCGGAGATAATTTTTCTGGTGGTTCGAAGATTATCGGCTGAAAGACGTTCAGTTCCGGGTGGAAAGTTTGATAACAAATTCTGATTATATTGGTAGGTGAGACACAATTAAATGGTTGCTCCCAACTACGGGCAAACAAGATAGAGCTACGAAATATTCTGGGTTGTAGATAAAAATTACCCTGAAATATTCGATATAGCGGAACAAATTTAGAAAGTATTTAAACAAAGCTGATAAAAAACCTCACTAGAACTGTTTTATTGCAGCACTGCGAGTTTAGGTGGTTGAAATAAAAGGGATCTCGAATATCTCGAAGTTATCGCTCGTGATTAGATCCGAAAAGTTTGATATTGTTCAAGAGTTTTTATCCTCCGATCAGTTATTTATTGAATCAAAAAGTGGAAACTGTTTTTGATTTGATTTGATTTCATTTGTTTTGATTGAATTGAGGTATTGAATTTGGGGAAGCAAGTAGGAAAGAAAGATAACGAAGCGTTCCGATTGGCTGATTCTGCGGGCTCTTAGGAGCTTATCTCGATTGTGATTGGTCGATTGTTTATCGTCGATTGAACGGGCAGATGTTATCCAAATTGTGCCGATCTGAATTATTTATCCTTTGTATGCCAACTGAATACTGATTAGCCAGATATCTTTCTGTCTACCTGGTTTTGAATTGCACTTTTCTTCGCACTGATTGATTTCACGTTTTTCCTCATATCCAACTTTTTTTCCACAACTTTTCCCACTTTTTCACACTCTGTTCACACTTGTTTAGCTCATTCACAACCTGCCCCCGTTAACGGCTCTCGAATTGAGATAGTTCACTCTAACGGTCCTCAAGATGATCACTTTTCAAGGAATCTAACTTTTCCTGAATTTTTGAGATTTTTTGAGTAGAAATGTGAGAAAAATTGTATGATACTAAATCAATTAACCCATCAACTTAAGAGGCTCTTGTAATTTTTTGTTTTGGAAATTGGAAACAAAGATGTTCCTTACAAATGCTCACTTCAATTTTCATAAATGACAGATTTAACTTGGGGGTAAATTTCATTCAAACTGGGCATTTACACATTCAGGGTTGTACTAATATATCGAAACATTTTAAGGTAGAGCCAATTATGTTGTCAACGTCAAGTTTACTATCAAGTACAAGAATAAAGAATACTTCCACGCATTATTGCGGTCTCTTCATTTTGACTAAGAGTTTGGACACAATTTCGCCAGAAGCACTTAGTTCTAAGAGAACTGGAAAAATAGGTAATAGGATAATTGAGTGCCTTTTTCACAAGCCAGAAATCACTTGTTTACATATTCCCAGCATGTAGCTTGAAAAAACAAACAATCAATCTTTTTTTTAAAAAAATGTGAATTTTTTAAAAGTTGGAAAAAATGGGAAATTAATTATGATTAAATTGATCGTTAATTCTCATAGTAATCGAAAGTTGGAAAAAATCGGAAATTAATTATGATTTAATTGATCGTTAATTCTCATAGTAATGGAATTTCTTATCTTTTTGACTGTCTGTATGTATGCGAAAAACGTAATTTTCTTTGTCAAACTAATCTTATGCCCAAATTGGAAGCGCTCATTAACCCCACAGCTAAATTCAACTTTGACGCAAAGGTCTGGTTTTGACTATGTTAATAGATACTAATTAGGAGGTATATTCGATAACATTCAGCACTGGGGTGGGTTGTTCAGCTGGGCTCTGTGAATAGAGTAACGGGAATTTCGAGTCGGAAATAAAAAGCACCCGCTGGTATATACGCTATCACTATAGCTCCTTAAATACTTCTTAACTAGTTCACGCTGAGTTCGAAATTGTTCGACAACCACGCTTAATTCGTTCCTGCCTGTCCGAACTTTTGTTCCCATCCGGGAAAACACCAGACGGTGGAATCGGTACCCGCCCTGCCCCTGGGTCAAACAACAGAAAACAACAATAGCTCAATGTGTAAACAGAGATCAAAGCAATCAAGGATTTGAGCCGCAGAAAAAAGTCGAGAAATCAAATTCGTCATTCTTAGATACTAACAATAAAGCTGGTTTTCGCGCTGAAAATTTTTAGAAAAAGACTCAATTTGGAAGTTTTTTCTAATTTTCTATAAGAAATCAAAGGTTTTGCAATATTATTCTAAAATGTAGCATAATCGCATAGGTTTATAAACTCTTTTAGGACACTTTTTGCGATAACTCCAAAAAAACTCTCTTAAGTCAAAATTCTTAAACTGAATGTTTGTTTATATGAGTATATTTGTTTTCTAGAAAATTCTGATTTTCGTACAATTCTTTTTGGAGATACATTACGACACTAGACCCTCAAAACTACCGACTAGTCATAACTTTTCTCAGCTTTCGATGAAAACTACGGAATACTGGTGAACTTCATATTTACATTTAAGAATGCCCATTTTTGTTTATTATTTTGCTAATTTCCTTTTTCTCTATTATTGAGTAATGGAATGTTGAGACGGCTCTGAGCTACTTTAGAAGCTGTGTTCGTTGTCATCCGGGCTAGAAGGAGAGAGAGAGAGAGGGACAACTACTACTGCCGCTGCTGCCTCAGTTCTGTTCTTCTTCTGTTCCCCCTCTTCTCTCTCTTGTGTTCTGGAGGGGAAGATAAAGCGAGGGGAAACTCTTTTTACCAAGAGAACGCAAAATGGAATTTGAGAGATAAGCTACCTGCTACAGAAGATAGCACACGAGGCTCTGAGTGGTGCACTGATAAGCTATTATTAAAGTTCCCTTTCATTTTACATTTACTCTTTTTTTATTATTCTTAGCCCCCCACACAATGCGAACAAGTATTTCTTTTTTTTGTTCTTCGCTGCTTCTCAAAAACATTTAACATTTAGCCTCAAGTGATCCAACAACCCCCCCTCCTCCCTCGTCTCTTTGTAGCCCTACAACACAACTACCTTACCCCGTGACCAGGCAATCTAACAACCCACACTCTTAGTCCATAGATAGTCCATACCTCCCCCCTTCCTTGGCAATCTCTTGTACCCATAGAGCCATTGTCGAATATCTATTCTTTTTCCTGCATCATATCAGAAAATATGAACATTTTTCAATTATAATTTTTTGTTTCCTGTTTTTTAAGTTAATCTAGTTTGTAAGTTTTAATCAACGATAAGTTTTGCTGTTTTTTAATTTTTGACGTTAAAGATAAATTTTGCTGTTTTTTTTTTACTTTTTGACGTAATATTGGTATTTTATCACACACTGATTATTATCAAATCGTTAATGAAGTTTTGATGAATACGAAAGAAAATTTTTTATCGAAAGCGGAAGTTTTTCGTTCAATTACGTCAATAAATTCTGCCCAAAAAACTTATACAAAAATGAAACTTAATTTGAGCCCAAGTTGACTTTTGCAAGGGTTCTTATCTATTTGGGCAAATATATAAACTTCACCTCATAAAACATGTATGATAGACACCTAGAAATATTAACGTGAAGAGATCTATCGACATGTTGGGTCTTTAATCTCAGCGGTGTACCACTCAATACTTAGAAAAGATCTCTGGATATTTTAATCTTGCTAATTTATCGATCAAATGACAGTGTTGAACACTGTCAAAATAGTCGATCAGAATAAACTTGCAATAAAAATTATCTAAAAAATCAAAGTTTGCAAATACGGGCGCTGAGATTGCCCCAAGCGTTGGAAAAGAGGGGGAAAATGATAAAAAAAAAACCTTATCTTCGAAATTTGTTAATCAAAATATGTGAGCCTTATAAATAATTTGAGATTAAAAAAAAACACTTTGATTGATCTTTTTCTGGAACATTATAAATATTCGACAATGCCGGCGAAGAATTAAAGATACGATTGTAAAAATAACGCAGCGTTTTTGAAACCTGATGGAAAATAGGAATAGGAATCTGAAAATGATATCAAATTTACTGTCTTATCATTTTTAACCAATTAAAATGTAATAAATGTTGATCCAAACTGAGCTGGGTAAACATGCTAACAGCAGACCCTCAAAGTCTGGGTTAACTTGGAGAAAAATTTCAGTGACCCCAGCGGTAACTGTTGTTTGAACACAGATGAGTGGGTTCTGCCGAGAAGGAGGAATTTTGAGGGTCCGTTCCAAGTGGGGCTGGGAGGGTCCGGGGGTGGGGGTGAGTGGGGATGATCTGGGATATGTTCACGCCTTATTTATCCTTTTATTGTCTACGTGCACTGCCCATTCACTTATTACACGACTAATCCCAAGTCATTACAAGTCATTATAGTCCAAAACAGATTTTAGAACTAGTCAGCTATAGTGTGTAATCCTCTGCAATTTAGACAGCCAAAATAAGTTTTTGATATAACTGAATGGAATTATGTATACAGTTAGGTGAATAAAATTATTACAGGCTTTCAAATAAAAAAGCGAACAAATTTTTTTTCTTATTGCTAACCAAGTATTATATAGTTAGATTAAGAAAATGAGATAAGAAAATGAAAATTATCTCTAAAAATATCCTCATCGTTCCAAAATGAGAGTAATTATTCGTTTTTTAACTAAGATTTGATTTTTTCAACAAAAAAAGTCATGTTAATGTGTTTTCTTAATAATAAACATGGTCTGCTCGTTGCTTCGAAAATGACTACACCGAATAAATTTAGTATCAGATGCATCGATTAAAGAGACATCTGATGTTTGTTGATTGTGCAATTTAATGTTTACATTCTTGTTCTCATTGGAGTGGGGTGCCTTTGATTCAGGGGTTGATTTGTGTGTTTTTCAGTTTAATTCTACACCTAATTGCGACTTATGAACCAACTTGAAACACGCTTAAACTTCTCAAGTCAGAGCAAAAGGATGAATGGCGGTTGGTTGGTATGATGTTAGTTAGCCGACTACTGGTTATAAGTTTGAGTTATGAACTTGATATTAAATATTTGCTGAAACAGATAAAACACTTGTGTGTTTGAGCCCTGACCCGCAAAGGCTAGCGTGTGTTGGCTCTAACACAACAAAGTTGCACAGGGTATCAGCTGAAACACCCAAGATGTCATTCAAGCTATACTTCTTGATTTAAACATTTCTCCAGGTGTGAAATCATTTGGGCACCATATGGATAAACTCAACTCACCCCTCCCCCGCTCCTAACAATATGAAGTAAAATAACTTGCAGCATGCAACGAAGTAACTTTCAATCATCAATTCAGGCGCTGAGCTTCATTTGAAATATGAGAACTACTCAACTAGAAACTACGGGCTTTTTTATCCATGCGCGGTCGCAAAATTTTTTTATACAACTTATGTGATTTGATGCCTATAAAATTCGCAACCTTGCTTCTACAATTATAATGTTCTTGGAGCTCTTGAATGATCAAACAGTTTGTGTTGACCTATAAATTCGCGATGTTAAAAAGATTTCGAAATACTAATGCTTTCGTTTTAGTGATGTTTTGCTTTTGTTGTTGTAACATCAAACCGTCATTTTATTGCAACATTGTATGTTTAGACATTGTTGTTTTTTAAACATCGGAGGAGCTTGAGCTAACAAAGCATCATATGGTCAAAAGTTTGTGCTCAGCGGAAACCAGCGACAACAAAACAAACCAAAACAAAACAGTTTCGGACAAATTTCTGTTTTTCTGTTTGGCAAAAACCAACAATCGGACGACTTTGCAGCCAAGCTGCAGACATCCGAACTCAAATTATTTGTATATTTCAGAATCAACACTGAAGGCAAATAAATTGGAACTAACAGAACAGAAAGTTTCAGAAACATAGAAAATATTTCATTGGTGAAGACAGAAAATTGGGGTGAAGGTATATATACCAAAACAATTAAAACGATTGACCAGATTACAACGCAAGATGCGCAAACAAGTTTCGGAAAAGTCGGGTTACAGAATAATGAAAAGGTCTGCCCCTTTCTGAACTCAAAGCAGCGATGATCTGATTTATTGTCAGTTAAATATACAAAAATGACCCAAGAAAAACGTAATTTAGGGGAATTAATACGCCACCAGTTCAATGTTTATTCAAAAAGTAATCTGTACGTCCGAAAACAAAAAGCAAAATGTGAACGTCCTTTCAGCTTTTGCTTTATAAAGAGTAGGTTACTCGAAGTTTTATCAAGTTTGAGCTTAAAATATGATTTTTTTGGGCCTTTTCAATTTTGATAGAGTTTGTCTGCCGCTGACTAGGGTGCAACAAAGGAACAATTTGAAATTGAACAAAACAGTTGTCTGCAACAAAAACGTATTCAAAAAAGCATTTTTTTGTTTCAAAGGGTGTCCCTATTAGATCAAGTTATCCCCCCTATTTCTTTAACTCATCTGTCCGATAAAGCTTAGCATGTTCACGTGATTTTTATTTCGGTTGTTTTTTCAAACAGATATTTTTGATTTAGAAATCAACTCTTAGTTTATTATCAATCAATTTATCTTATGATTCATAAGATAAATTGATTGATAATAAACTAAGAGTTGATTTCTAAATCAAAAATATCTGTTTGAAAAAACAACCGAAATAAAAACCACGTGAACATGTTATGAACCACGTGAACATGTTATAAGTTATGAACCTAATAATGATGGACCGATACTTTTGAAGATGTATATTAGGGGCGGGTCTTTAAGGGGTCAGTTGACAATACATCTATTTACATTGGATTTTATCGCGTTCGATAAACTTGCTAAAGAGTATTCTTCAGACTGAAAGTGTCAGAAGTTTCATCGGATTTCTTCCGTGGGTTTGAATTTCGATGGTTTCAAGCTGAGAAACTGTCAATAATGTTGACAATTTCGTATAACGTTTGATTAGCTAGCTTTGAAGAAAGAACCAATCAGAGCTCAGAATGAAAAAAAAATAACAAGAAAAAACAGATAATCAGGAACCATTGTTGTTATAAGATATTGTACGTTATAAAAAGTTTTAAAAGTAGAAAAGCCAGAAACTTATAGTAACTATTTTATGTGAAAAACTAGTTCAATTAGCAAACATACCTTCAAGAAAATGACTCCAGGTCACTAATTAAGATACATTTTAGCCTTATAAATAAAAGCAAAATAGAAATTTTCTCGAGGGGAAATTCGAATGGATAGAAATTTAGCACCTCAAAAAAAGATGCAATTAATATTTAGTTACTTATAATTAGTTGATTAAATTGAAGTTCATAACTAACCTTGTATGTAGTCTGCAGAGCTGAATGTATTCGGGTCGGTGTTCTCTCCAAAAGCCAGAAGTGATGCTTGAATCGGCGGCAGTTGTTGACTCCCCTTTTCAACTCCAGAGGGGGGACTTTGCTCGTTCACATTGTTATTACTCTCCACGTGAACACTTATTATTCCGGGGGGACTTTCTTCTAGAGACGCGTAGCCCCCCTGACTGTGGTTGACTCCCCAATCCACAGGAAGTTGGACCCCATGGGTGCCGAAACCCATCGGGAAGCCGTTTGAGTAGAAACCCTGGCCTGTGAGGTCATACAGTGGCAACGACGAGTACTTCTCGACATAGGTTCCGTCTTCGGTTTCAAGCAGCGGCATTTCGCCCGCACTAATTAAAGCTCCACTCGAATCAGTTGTGATCAAATCATTCGGTAAAGTTGACTCGCCAATGTTCATTTTAGCCATAGTGAAAGGATCAGTGTACTGCAAAAGCATCGAAGGGTCGAAAAAGGCTCCATCGTAAACCAATTCTCCATTTTCGGTGACAGCATACGTACCATGTTTCGGTTCCAAGTTTTGCTGATGTTGTTGATGATGATGATGATGCTCAAAAGAGTTCACGTTTTGAGGAACCGTTTCAACAATTTGGTGGCGAGTTGACGAGAGTGTTGTCGGAACTAGTTCAAGTTTTGGGAGCTCTCCGGGTTTCGAACTCGCGACCTGTGGCGGAGGAGCGGTTCCGCGGATTATGTGCTGAAGCGATTCGACTTGCGCGATTGGTGTCTGGAGTTTCAGCAGATCTTCGCCTTTGAATTTGTCCAGAGATATTTTGGGAATCTGATTTCCATGTTTGTGCTGGCTTCCCTGTTTCGTTTGTGACGTCGACTGTTTTCTATCCATTGGGGAGTTTTGGAATTCGCTTCCCAAAATTTTTTGCTGAATGAATTTCGGATTCGCAGATTGTTTTTGACCTAAAAAAAAGTTTTAAATGAAAAAAAAAAATGAAAAAAGACTTCAATTAATTGGTTTTTTAGAAATATAGATCCAATTATTGGCAAAAAAAACGGAAAAAACGGAAGGTTAAATAAAAATTTGAGAAATTAATTAAAGAGTGTAGTTACATTATTCGGCAGAGCTTGTTTAGGTGGCGAGTTCAAATCCGCTATAAGTTGATATAATTTATCAGTTATTAATTATAGAGTTAGGGTATCTAGGTTTGGATGTTATCGATAAGTTCCGCTATCTAATGTTTCGCCAGGAGCTGGGGCGACTATAAAAATAAAAGTGCTTCTGATATTTTTGAGATAGCAGAAACAACTCAGCGCCTCTAGCGTGGTCAAATGGGGGCTAGTGGCGATAAGGACAGAATTATTCTAGCGTATCGCGGGTTGTTTTATCAATCAGGGTGTTCGAAGTTAAATTCAGCAAAAGATCCGATATAAGAGACCCAAACCAACTTACCTTATCTCTCTGATCGCAGAAGCTGAATAAAATGAAGTAAGTTATAATCTAGTTATTACAAATTTAGTTTGCTGTGAGTGGACTTTCTCAGTTTATTAGGGGCTGCTATTCTGAATGTATGCGGGGTTGCTACTCTGAATTTAGTGGGGGTTGATTGTGAATATATTTTAGGGGTTTTGAGGTGATCGATTTGACAGGTTACGTTGGTATAATGTTTGTGATGTAGCCCCACAGCTTTGCAAACAAGACTTCTTTAACAAATTCTATTTCGATGTAGGTGAAACCAAACTAACTTAACTAGGTCGGGTCCAATTAAATCAAAGCTCCGAATTATTATACACCCGCCTCAAACAAATATTGAAAACATTCACGTGTATTCGACCACAATAATTAAAATAATGATTGTCTTCTCATTAATATTTTGACCAACTTTATCAAGCAGTTTGAAGAGCAATTTGGGTTTAATTAATTGTGGAAATACTAAAATGCAAAAACTTAATTTTTCTATTATTCTATAAGTTCTATTTGTGGAATTAGTCTTTCAATAAGTGCTGCTGACATAGTTATGATTTTAATTAAATTCAATTATTAATCCCCTATTAACAAGTTAGTCCAAATTAGGTGTGCAAATATGGAAAAAATTGCCATTTTAGTCCAAATCCGGCGGAAATGGATCTTCGCGACTCTCTTTCGTTCCTAGGACGAAGTGTGAATTAGCCACATTCGGATCACACCTCTCGGTTATATTTGCTCGGGAAATGAGCTCGGATTTAATCCATCCGGTATGGTCCTTCTCACACCTCGCTTCGTTTGAACACTCGAAATGCGTTGTCTGGATGATGGAAAAAACAAAATGCAAAATTGAGGACGAAAAATTATTTTAAGCACTGAAAACTTTTTTCTGTAGTATGCGAAAAGCTTACGACAGTTGTTTGGATCTAATAAGTAAAGCAACTTTTCGGGATCTTAAAATTCATCAACTGAGCTTGCGTTCGAAACGGATGAAGTTACCTTAAATATGATAGTTTCACAAAAATTTGAATTCTCAAAGTGCGTAGGATAGAAAATCTTTAAGTAAGGACTACCATTTAATTATTTCAGAATAATACCTATGAAAGGAAAATTTCAGCCAGCTCAATATTGTTGACAGAAGTTTAGCAACCCAAAGCTATTATAATGAAAAGTTTATACAGTTTTTTATTAATAATTAGCTTTTGTGTTAAGAGAGGCCAAACACAGCATCTTTAATTGACAATACTGATTTTTTGAGAAAATCACCTTCTCGTTAATGCGATTTTTCCTCGGAAAAACAAACCGCCACTAACAAGTTATTAAGTTTACGGATGCTAGTCATAGCTAAAAATCAACATCACAGAGCGTCATTGTTCCTTGCGACATCGTTTCTTTTTACCGATTTCCGCGAACTAGTTTCTACTAGTTGTAGCTTCTTTTTCAAAAAATTTTTTCCTGGGAGCCCAGTTTTCCTTGAGATACCCTAACTTGCGTCCTCTTATTTTCATATTTTGTTCCCACTCAGAACTACAAGAGGTTTTGTATTTTTGGAAGGTAGTCAGAACCACAAGAGATTTCGTCTTTTTTGGGTCAAAAACAATATTCATCTGAATTGAGTGAAATACATAAATTGGCCATGGCTCATTAGATTTCAAATCCCTATAATTTTAATTTTTTTTTTCATGGTTTTAATTCTTTTCACTTTTCCAAAGAATGGATTTCTAATTCGCGGGGTATTTGGCGGGTTGTGTTTATAAATTCCATTTGTCCCACGGCATCGGGAGAGGGGAGCGGAAGAGAGTGTTCCTTGCAATTAGAATAGATGTTACAATGGCCAAGGTGTGCAAACAGCTAAATATACTTGGGAAATAAAAGTGCCGTGATTGGCAAACAAACTACTAGAGCCTCTCTACTTTTTTTCTATAAAGGTTCCTCTGCTGATACAAATGCACTCCACGAAAATTTTGTTCTCAAGGCAAAATTACACACAAATCATGCCAACTTTTGGATTTCTAAATAGTCAGTTTTGGTATTTAGAGCCTAATTAGAGAAATTTTAAATTTTTAGATATTTCTGCTCTTATTTTCACAAATCAATGCCATAAATTTAAACGTAGTTGCAACAACGGAAAGTTGACCTTTTTTAAAAAAAAAACTTAAATGATGGGCTATGTTAATATAATAATGATAACAAAATGTTTCCAGTATAGGTTCACAATAATTGATATAAATTATATAAATATGATCACTTGAAGAACCCATTCTGGGAGATCATCATTAGGTAAATTATGCCTATTTTCAGACGTCTCTGAGCACAGATCATTATAGAACTTCTTTATTTGTTCATTATTTGTAACTAAAAAAACAACTGAATAAGGATCGAATTCTGATCAAAATGATATCAGTGTGACAAAAGTGCGATGTGATATTTTTAGGACATTATACGAATCTTCCAAGCATTTTCAATTTTATTATCCTCATCAAAATAACCTGAACGATGCTAGAAACTTATACGACATTCATTACAAGGACTCGATAATCATAAATTGAGTTATAAATTTATAACTACTACAGAGCGCACTTTTGTTATTGGGGCGAAAAAAGCAATTGAGCACTTTGTTGAATCTTTTGCGCCCTCATTACAAATTCGCAAATTCCGTTATATGAAGTGGAAAAATTGTTGTCGAGATAAGGGGGGCACTTATACACGAATACCCCCATTCACGCTATCTTAATCGCGCAATGGGGCGAAGCGTGTTATTTGGGGAAGTTAGTGGAAAGTAATGCGATTTTGATGAAAATTTACAGCTCAGAGATGTGTTTGTATTGCTTCATACTCGACTGACATTCAGTTGATAAAAAATAATCTGCATCGCTAATTTATTAACCAGTGCTCTTATCTAAAACTGCTCCCGGATATAACTGCGCAACTGGTTTAAATTTAAAACTGGTAAAAGACCACAAAATTATGCTTAAAAACGTCATGGGTCACATTTAGGGATCTAGGATCATGGGTCAAGGGATCTATATTTCCTTTCAAGGTAAAGTTCTTTCAAGAACTCAAAGGATTCATTAAACAAAGGGTCTTTCCTTTTGATATTATCGTACGTATGACATCCATTTTATATTTGCTTTGCTTTATAATTATTAATTTGGTTCTGCTAATGTAACCCACTTTTGAGGGGAGCGCGAGCCAAAAAAGACAATTTTTTGGTCAAAATTTTCTAAAAACAGTCTGATTCAGAGCCAGCTTGCGCGACCGAAAAAGCGACCTATAAGATAAATATCATAGGTTATAATCTATGACGCGGGTATTAGAATTCAAGCATAGTGTACCCATTTAATCAATTTGCTCAGCTAAATTTTTTCTAAAATCCACATTAGGGTGAGAAACTATGGACAACTTGTTTCAACAGGAAAAATCAAATAAGAGAGTCAGAAATACGGAATCATAGATACACTAGTAGAAAAGTGAGCTAGATTTGCTGGGAACGTTTTTAAATATAAGTTTTCCATGCTGATTAAAACTCAATAAGCATTCTATACAGGGTGTTTCGGATAAGTTTTTTTAAATGAATTTTTCACTATACTTTTTATCTGACGCAATGGAATTTTGAGACATTGAAAAAAAAACTTCTTTAAAACAATTAATAATCTTTTCAAGTCTCTCGGCGATTTGAAACCTAAGAAAATGAGATTTTCTCTTTTTTAATCCCTTGATTGACTTATAAGATAACAAATTGAAAAAAAATTTAATTAAATTTTCCACTTATTTTCTATTTTGTATTAAAGTTTCATTGCGTCAGATAAAGTACATAAAAAAATTCCAAGAAATTTCAAAAAACTTTATAATGATATTATTTTTTAATTTAATATCATAAAGATGTTACTGTTCCGAGCATTGAAAATGGGGAAGAACTTTGTATTCGGGTGTCTTCTAGTTTTTCTTTTTTTTGTTTTCCACGCAAAATCAGATACCACTAAAAATCGTCGAGCTGGGTTGAGTGATATAGTATAATAAAGCCCCTTCAGTCATGATTCGAACGAAATTTTTAAAAAAAAATCCCAGTGTCGAGAAAAATCGGTTTGAAACTTGTGGTTTTTCGTCAAGTTTTGACCAAATAAAATGATGATAACTTGCTAAATTGGTTTCTTAGGTTAAAAACGTATATTTTTTCCAAACGGAATCTGGTTTTTAAAGCCATATTGAACACTTACCTGGCAAGAAAATTTAACAAAAAAATATGGAAAATTAACAAAAAAAACAATTATTTGATGAACATATTGATTTAAAGAACATGTAGTTATTATTTTTTTGAATATGTTCGGACGGCCATCTTTAATTCTATTAAATTTTAATGCACAAAACTAAATTATAAGTTGTGAAAAGTCAAAAAAAATTAAACCACCAGATGGTTGATAAACTCCCAAGAACAATTGCAAATTAGTTTTCAAAATACAAAAATTTAATTACATATAAAATCAATAATGTTAAAATTGCCAGGTAAACTGTTGTGCAAAAAGTCAGTTTTTGTCTGAACAAAACAAAAACTCTAACAGAAAAACATACAATTAAAACTTCGTCGGTTGGTTTTATATTCGAAAAAATTAAAGTAACTTTGTAAAATAAATGATGGCTTTCCTGATGTTTGAAAATATTTGAACATAAAACAAAATGTGGTTTTTTAAATTATTCTTTGTTACACCTACTATCAAAATAGGCTTGAAAAAATAACACTTGTCTTAATTCAGAAACAAAAATAAGGACTGTAAGTGTGTGTGTGTGTGTGTGTGTGTGAGCGTGTGTATTTTAGATAAATATTATGAGAAAATAAATAAAAAGATGCAATAAAACTTTTTTACTTAGGTTTTTTTTACGCTTCTTGTATTTTTATTTTTTGTCGGTTTTTTGTTCCTTTTTGATTTTCATTCTATGCTTCTGTTTTGCCATGAAACACATTGGGTATTATTTTAGCGGCACTACTATCACAGATAAACAGTGAAGATATTTGGCATGTAATTTTTTTGATCGCTTTTCAAATATTTCTAGAAGTTAAAAAGGTGGGCAAGCAATTTGAAAAAAATAAAATTCGTTTTTTCTGTCATACTTTAGTGGAAAAAAAGTACAACAAGCAAAATTGTTGTATGGACTTTGTTTTGAACAATAACCTAAAAAACTAAGCAAAAAAAGTATTTTTATTACTTTTTTTTGCATTGTTTTGTATTTGAAATAAAAAGAACAAAAAGGTTTTTTTTTCAATTTTTTAAGTTTCATTCGTAGCCTTGTTTTCATCTTTGTAGCATTTTTTGTAGCATAAAAATTTTTTCCATGGAAATTCCACTGATCAAATTTGAATGATTATCAAAAATTCAATAAAATAACTGGTAATGTTTTTTTTTCTCATATTGAAATAGCTTTTTTCTCCGTTTATAATTTTGATTTAAAAAAAAAATAAAAAATCGATATCCAAAAAAACCCAAAAAATCTAAATATCAAAAATTATGCATGCATTGTTTAGTTTTTTCAGTCAATGAGTGTTGTCCCGTGTGAGTTTGTATGTGGTATGTGTTTGTGCGTGCATGCCTGTGTGTTTGTGTGTCTTTTCTTGCAAAAACCCTTTTCAAGGTTTTTCTCAAAAAACGATGGTTTTTGGCTATTTAATTAAATTGAAATTACGCCAAACTACTGGCAATTTTAGTATAAACAAGTTTAATTTTGTTTGATAGCCAAAACAAATAATGTCATTTTTACAAAATAAGGTACCAATTTTTTTTATTTGAAAACAATTTCAAAAAATTAAGCTCAAACTATTAGAGATTATACCCATCTTAAATTTTGCTGATCTTTTTCAGAAGCTCACTTTGATGTAATTTTGACTACAATTGGTACAGTACTTCAGGCGTAAATTTTATTTAACTACAAAAAAAGATCAGTCTTGCACCAATACAAAATGTACTATAATAATTGTGCTGAAATTTAAAATAACTTTAATTTTCTTCACCTTTTTTTGTCTAATTCAACTCAATTTGAAAAAAAAATCATTCTAAGTTCCAAGTCTTATTCGTTTTGTTTGGATTATTTAAATCAACACTGAAGTGCTGAACAAGTTTATTAAACGATATTTTGATCTGCTGAAAAAACTCTAGCCATGAGACAGTGAAAAGGCGTTCATATCGCAACCTAACCTCAAAACTAATTTTGATCGGTCAAAAAAGCTATTAAAAACAATTGGAGAGTTCTTTTTTTAAATCACTTGAAGCCAACAACTTCGAAACAATTTTCATTTAACAACAATCTGTCATCCAAAATTTCAGAACAAAAAAAAACATTAAACGCCAATAAACAGGCAAACGCAAAACTTTCCATTTAATTTGACGAACAGATTCTTACCAATTTTAAGGACTTTGTCCAACAAATTTGTTAAAAGCGCGTTTTGTGGCTTAAAAAAGTAAGGCTTAAAATACAACGCTTTTAGGGTGATATTTTTTTTAGAACTAGTGATCAACCTGACTTCTTCGAGTCAACGCTGACATTGATAATGATACCCCGCACTGAGCGCCGATAGATTTTAATCGATTATAAGGGATTCCCGAGACGAAAATACTCCATTATAATCCATTACAGATGTAAAATTCAGACAACGAAATTGATTATGTTGCCATTAAAACCGATTATAATCCACTTTTTTTTTGGCACAGAAATAGATTATTTTTGCCAAGATAATTTTTTATGATCAATCGATTTTTTGTTGAAATAAAAATCCATTATAACCCATTATAGCCGATTATAATCCATTATATTTTAAGAAACTTTTTGCCGAAATTTTGCAGGAAATTTGCAAAACGTATGTATGCCTTTGACTAAAAGCCATGTCTCGCCGTCACCCCCTCAATTTTTTCCCTCCCCCCAACTAAAGAGGGGGCGGTAAACTGGGGGGTGTCAATCATTAACCCACTCCCCAAAATCAACCAATAAATAACCCCCCGTGTTCAACTATAAGGGGGCGAATGGCAGTTGTGGTAAACTGACAGGGGGTAAACGGGGGAGGTAAATTGGCAGGGGGTAAACGGGGTGGGGGTAAAGTAAAAGTAAAGTAAACTGGGGGGGGGGGGGGGGGGAGTAAACTGGAGGGGGGGTTGTTCAATCAGAAAAATTAAAGCAAAAAAAACATATAATTTTAATGCGAAATGTAAGACTTTGTGAACTATATGTAGCAACTGCACTAAGTAGGAAATGAAATCACTTTAAAAAAGTTGTAAATTTCATGATTTTCTCGAAAAAATCCGTTATAATTGATTATAATGGATTATATTGGCATAAAAATATGAAGATTATAATCCATTTTTAATAGATTATAATTGATTATAATGGATTATATTGACAAAAAATATATTATGATTATAATCCATTTTCAATGGATTATAATTAATTATTTTGTAAATTTATAGATACTGACCATATTATGACAATAAAATAGATTATGATCCATGGGCGTTCGGTGCAGGACGCCACGTGAACGAACTCTCACTTGCATCCTATCTTTACACAGCCACAATTTGACCAAATTTGACAGGAATAACACCATGCGAAAATATTTGTTATGCCAATTATCTTGTGTCGAGTTTTAAAAACTCTCAATAGTGAAAGTAAAAAGCAGGGGTTGACTTAGAAAGGACAATAAGATGTGTGAGTGTGATAACGCTTGAAATCAAGTTGTAGCTCCAGATTTTCCCAGAACACCCTTTGGTACTGTTTCAATAGCCCTATAATTTTTCTAAAAGTGCCTCCGATGTCAATGTATACTAATTTTGTGTGCAAAGCACGCGCCAAAAAACGCAAAAACGTCCAAAAACGACTGTGTCTAAAAACGACAGCAATCAAATGCCCTGGAATGTGCAAAAACAATAGTGCTCACGCTGCATTTTGTGAGTACTTGCTTTTTAAGTTGCATTTACAAAGCGATATCGAACAAGCGAAGATCTACGCAAAGATTTTTTCAGCAATTGGATTTTAAAAATGCATTAAAAACAAAAACACAATAACTTATCATTAATATTACTTTTTCTTCGCATACTAATTCACGGCTCATCCCTCATAGTTTGACCTCCATGGTAGTAAAAATTGCTCCTCTGTGATCTGCTCCAGCCGTGGCCTGGTTCCTCCGGAATATGAAATATAGGTTTCTCAATCGGATCCGTCCAGCCGAAAGGCCTTTGATCTTCCACCTTCTCGACCGCAACTGGACGATGGCGAGTCGGCGCCCGTCTCGGCGAACCCTGGATACCTTTCTCACCCCTGGCGACGTTGGGTTTCGGTGGTTCAGGAAACATGTAGTTGTTGTGGTTGTCGGGTAGTCGTTGGTTTAACTTGGGGTATCCTGGGGGAACGTAGTCTCCGAACGGGTAGAACCCTGGGAGAGGGGGTTGCTGGTCGTACATTCCGGGGATGAGTGCACGTGTGTTATTGATTGCTGAGACCCATGTTCTGAAAAAAATCAAGGTAAGTTAAGATTTTTTATCCGAAATTTACGAGCTGCTCAGCTCATTACGGAAGTTTGCTGAACTTCTTTGGGCCGAAAATTGTTATGTACACCTCACCTCAAAAGCATAGAGCAAGGACAATTATAGACCCTGGAGCCACCGATCTTTCTATTGAGAAGCAACTCCTTTGCAACTTTAATATCTCTCCCCAGTTAGGGCTAAGACAAATTCAAGCCCTTATCTTAATAATAGTTTAACCGAGACGTCATTCATGTCAAAGCATTTTCATAAAATGAATGCAGTACTTCATTGGTAACAGAATGCATAATTTAAAGCTACTCAGTGAATAATGTCTATACTTTATGCAGTTTCAATAAAAAAACCAAACAAGATATTGGAAACCGGTTTTTCAAAATGAATTTTTTTAAATAGTCAACTGTAATTTCAAGTTGCCAAAATCTCATCAAGGAAACGTCCAAAAATCTCGGCGAATTTTCATTCATTGAAGTCAACTAAATCTTAAAATTCTAACCAGAAATTGATAGTCAAAATGAAGCACTTCAACTAACTTGGCGTCAATGACAGTTTGGAAGACAAAGTAGAAGTTCTGCTTGTGTCCCCTGATGAGCACCAGATGGTCTCTTGTGGCCCACTCAGGCATCAGGGGAAGTCTACATATCAGTGATACACACACATTCACTCTCACTTTACCAACTCATACGCGGATGCTTTTTACCTTATAAAGCAGGTGTCGATGTAGTTTTTTTGGGATTAGATTTTCAAAAAAACTAAAAATATCGTCAGCTTTTTGTAGATCGAATAAACTGATTATTTGAGCTCTGCCAAAACACTATAAGACCCTATTTTGGTATATTTTTCTGCGACACTGAAGTATTGGAAAAAAACGGGCCAGCACTTATTGGACGGGCGCTCTTTCTTGTTTGGTGATTATCGGCGTCTGTGGCATCTTCAGCAAAAAAACTGTAGGGCTGGTTGACCAGAATTGCATGTCTTATTTAGTAGTTAGGGGGGACCTTTTGGATGGTCAGAGTTGAAATAATAAAAGATGAACCACATTAAATCTGCTACTGATTTCAAAAAATTACTGGAATCATGATTTTAAAAAAGTTTCTCGAAAATACTCCGAGGCAAAGATTGCAATCCAAAAATCTATTTTTCAAAACCCATCATTGCCCAAAAACTGCGGTTTCCTAAGAAAAAATACATGTTTTTGCTCAATCAGGTCTTTCACTTTTTTCAAAAATTAAATTAATTGTCGATAGAAATGGTTAACTGAAAAAATTGTCTTGCATTGATGAGATGCATTAAGTGGATGTGTGTGTAAAGGGAAAGTGCCTGCGCTTTGGCACTGGAATTGAATCTGCATGGTGTATGTCAAGCACATTGCCTCTAGTGTTGATCATGCCATTGCAGGTGCCATAGGGCTCATTGAAGAAGGCCAGCATGCCATTCGAGTAGAGAGTGAGGAACTCCGCACTCCAGAAGTCACCGACTGAAAGTTTTTTTCGATATCAGAACACTAAGCTGACTAGAATTTTTGTACAAATGAAACACAAAAACTCAGCTCTTTTTTCTTGCCCCCACCCCACCTCACATGAGCATCAGTTTTATGGTGTCACGAGTGGTTTTAGAAGGTTAATTATGAAGACCAAAAAGGTTTTTTCATAGCCTAATTAGTCCGCATGTCAAAATTCACAACAATCGGACACTGTGAATAGCATTTTACTTGTAAAATTTTACAGGTGAGAGAAAGGAAAAAGAGCCAAAAGTTAAAGTAAAACTAAAGTTGAATTGAAAAAAAAAATGCAGTTAGAAACAAAAATTGACAGCCAAACTATTTGACCGCTGCCGCAAATTGGTATTTTACTGGCTCTTCATAAATATCAACTGATCAATCTACTTTTAGAACTGCTTTCGTTCGTGGACTAGAAAAGCTCGAGTGTACGAACAAGACAAACAATAGATTGAAAAGCACCTACACCTTAATGAGTTTAGGTCCGGGGTGGCCTTCTCACCTTCTCATAGAGTAATTTCAGATAGGGTACACCGTCTGTTCATCACACTATCTAATTTTCGGCGGGTATATTCGTGCAACTTCTTAGTCTAATACCGATCCTAATCTTACTCCTATATTTCCTAGTCTCAATAGATCTAGTATATACTGGTATTCTTGCGAGGTTAGAAGAGAGGAAGAGCAACTGTTTCTAAGTTAAATTATTTCTTCTCTGGCTGAAACTATAAATAGTTTCAACTTTACAAATTATCATAAATTTTAGTAATGTATCATGATTGGTTTGTTCTAAATATTTATTGTTCTAAGAGATATAGTTGGATATAAAATACTTGTTATAAACTGATTCCATTAAGACGCCATTTGATAAAGATCCTAGTTCAAAGGATCCTTCATGCCAGACATTTTATATGCCATGATAGTTAAAGGAAAAAGGGATCCCGTAATTAAACAAACTCAAGGGGCTTATCAACCAAAACCAAAACATCCTATCGGTCAAGTAAGAAAAAAACAATGAAGTTTCCACTATAACTTTTCTTACTTAAATAGCTTCGTCATTCACTTGGCTTCTGAGTTTAAATTCAAACCTCTCAATGAGGGGTTTTTTGAGAAAGTTTGTTTAGTTTTTCATGATAATTTTGTGATTTATCAAGTTTATTTTCTATTTTCCACTTTGCACATTTCACTTTGTTCTCCGGTTTATTGTTACGTACGTCCTTCAACGTCAGTTTGATAATGTGAAAGAAATCTAATACTTGCTAGTCTTAAAACGAATTGTGTAGAGCTAGCAAATATGGCTGGCGCAACTTTTGCAATTTTTGCATGTTGTCTCGCTTGCTTGTGTAACCGCAGTGCGTTAAAGTTCTCAATGTCGAAAAAAAATCGTTTGGAGTCTCCTTTACTGCTACCGAAAAAAAATTGCTTAATATGATCCAGTTTAATCAGTTTAAAATGTGTAGTTTTTTTTATTTTGGCTTGATTTTGGCTTGGAATGGGCAGTTTTTGACATATGGATCATTTGTCCTGGTTAATTTTGTCATGAGAGGTTTGGTATGGTACCTTGGCTCTTTTTCCTTCCCATGGAATGAAAAGCGCCAAGGAATGAATGAGAAATATGGTCCCATTAGTAAATTTTTTCACCAAGCAAAATTATCTATGTTATGACAACGTAAGATTGATTTTTCAAAACGGAAATTCAAATGTGGAGGTGAGCGTGGAAAAAAAAAACAGAAATCTTGTGACAATTTGCTTACTAGTTCACGCTGACACGTTTCATTGCAGTTTGGACTATAGAAATTAACTCTAAATATACTTTTGCATAAAAAGCATGTAAGAAAAAACCAAATGAGGGAACTAGGAAAAACCCAATTTTGTTCACAATATATAACTTATAACTTCTTCGTCGGGCAAATTTTTTTATGCTAGGACATTTTTCGAACAGTTTTTCCAAGCTGAAAATTGTATGTGCGGGAGTGGAAAAGTGTTGAGCCAACTTGATGTATCAACTTTTTGAAGTGTAATAACTCAAGCTGGCTTTTTTGCGTCTTATTCTAAGTCTATATTATTACGGTTTGTAAATTTGATCTAACCAGAATTTTTAATGGAAAAGGTTCTAGCATACAATTTTGGCTCTTTTTTCTTCCGCCAACCCCACATAAGCATCGATTTCATGGTGTAACGAGTGGTTTTACAAGGTTGAGTATGAGGACAAAATATGTTTGTCATAACTTGATTAGTCCGTATGCCAAGTTTCATAACAGTTCAACGATGTGAACAGAAAAATTACTCAGGTGGGGTAAAAAGAAAATTTTGTGGGGTAAACCTACAAAATTTGCAGGTGGGGTAAAAAGAAAAAGAGCCGGTACCTTTGTCATAATACCAACAACAAACTTTAAATTAGGTTTCTTGAAAAACACTCAGTAAGCAATTTTGCCGACTCAGTTTTGTTTTTGGTGGGAATTAACCTACCTGACTCAATCAGTCGAGTTAATCATAATTAGCACAAGTTTAAAGTAAGATAGGGCTGAGTTAGGAGAACTTTACTATAGTTTCAAGCAGTATCGTGCCAGGGGAGGGAGAGAGGGCTGTGATCACCATTAAAATCTATTCCGATCGCCAGTTTTTACTCTACGACAAATTTATTTTTATGCCATAATAACTCTTATAACCAGTATATACTAAATTTGAGATGGTTGAGAGTTTGTAACAAAAAACTTGAGTTTTGGCAATAGGTTACATTACATGTCCTAGTACGGCAGTACCCTGGAAAGTTTTTGGGTTTCAACTTAATATGGAGCTGAAAACTGAAGATTACCGAGATATAAGAAGTTGCAATAAAATTTTGAAAAAAAATACGCCGCGAAATATTCATGCGCACGCTCCTGGTTGGATTTTACAACCAATCGGAATGAGTTATTTTACATGGAGTAGTCCAAACTTTGATCCAAATCAAATAATGTGTTGTAGGATTTTAACTTGGTTAATTTAAGAGCGAGGAGGTTAGCTTGATCCGAAAAAAGCACTGAAAGGACCATTTATTTTTTTTATGTTGAGTAATCTTATCAGACAGTTTTTTTTGGTTTTTAAAAACTCAGTTTTTCGACTAAGTGGATGTCAAAAAAATAATTTTAAGAAAATAGTCGACTAACTTTTTCTCCAAGTGTTGCCGTTCTTGAGCTCCATCGCAGTTGCTGAAACCAACAAAGAAGCTTGAATAAAATCCAAAAATTAGGACAAATGAACACTACAATAAAAATCAAAAAGTTGTCCAATTGAAACCAGATTAGCAAATGATAATTTTCAAAGCATCAGGCTCGAACGCACCAATAAATATTTTTTTGGGAAACTTACGTTTGTAGAACTGTCTGAAAGCAACATCTTTCATCACATTTCTGGGTCTATAGTGACCAAAATGCTCGTTATACCACGGGGCATCCACACTCATTTTTGGAAGTTTCAATCCCAACTATTATTTCAATCTTTTTCACAATTTTATCTCGATTGTCAATTATGATAAAGCTTGTGCTTGAAACAATTGTGCTTAAAAAGTCAAACAATGAGTGAAAAGTACGAATTTTGATTGAAGTTTTCAATTTGTGATATTTTTATTGCTTTACAAAAGTACTAAAATTGCATGGAAACTTGGTCATTTTACAGTCAAAAACTGTTCATGCGATCAAAAAATACTCAAAGTGTACTCACCTGTACATAGGTAATGTAAATTATATTATCTGGTAGTAAAACAAAAAAGAAAACATGCAGTGCCGTTTAAACTGCAGGCACAAAAACCATGAATACTTTTTTCTGCACATGACTTGATACATAATATGCATTGTTTTGAACAGCAGAAAAACAAAAAATCAACAACAGACCTACAGAATTGTTACTGAAACATCTTTGATTCTATAAACAATGATTCGATATGGCGATGAAATCACGACTAAAATTGAAGTCGCATTCGTAATAAAGTTAAATGAGTTTGAAAATATTTGGTCTAGACTTCAGCTCGAATCAATATGTGCCGAAACAAAACTCATTTGATTTAAGTTTTTAAGGTAAGCTTGTTTTTCAGCCGCTCCGTTCAATTTTGAACATAACATGTTACATTTATTGTCCAGAGCATAAGGTTAAATGATGTAATTTCAATCTCAAATTAACATAATTAATTATATCAAAAAGAGGTTTTTTTACCTCTGTCCCACTTTGATCATGGCGTCTGACTTGAATTAAATATCATGATAAAAAAACTATATCTGCCAGCTGACACAAATCATTCAGAACTGATTGTCAGACAAAGGCAGCGGAATTAAATCTAAATTGAGCAAACTCATCTTTATGTCACCTTGCTGCATTCTAAATTTATTCTAGGTAATATTTAAATGAGACTGTAGTTAATAGTTCGAATCTTCTTATCAGTTGCTGGTGTGGTATAGACCTGTATTATTTTTATTATATGCATTGCTATTATGTTTTTACATAACGTACGTTGGTTATCAAGGTCAACAATGTTATTTCTATGTGCTAAAGGTGTCGCTAGTGGCGATGGTAAACAATTTGAACTCTCAAGTTGATTCTTTTACGTCTTTTCATAAAGTCTTACGTTGCTAAGTGCTGCAAGTGCATATTTTGGCGCAGTCAGAGCGAGAATGGAGCTAAAGCGGTCCAGGCGTTTTTCCGAACGGTCCATCCCAAGAACCACTGGTATATTAGAAGGATTGGGCTCAAAAACTCCAGTTAGTAGTCATTGCGAAGGAGAAAAGGAGAAGGTCATTGCGATAGAGAAAAGAGAATTGCTTGAACAGAAGTACCTGAGGGAAAAACGTATTGCACATTGGAGGAGCCGGTGGGAATTGAGGACGTGAGGATGCGAATGGGAAGGAAAGGGCGAATCAACACAGCCATTAAAACAAGATGGAGAGAAAAAGAAAACCGACGGGCGCAGGACAACAAGCAGACTATTGCAAGGCAATACCCGGGCAGGGCAGACAAGAGACTGAAACCTAAAATATTTTTATCGTGAGAAAAGCAAAGACAGAGGCACTATTTAAATCAAAAGTGCCATCATATGAAGACTGTCGAGGTTACTTTACGGAATTGTGGAAACGCATTTATGAAGGAATCCAATGTGACGAAACAAACGTTCACGATATTTGAAAAAAGACAGAAGAAGAATGAAAAAATGATGGGTACGAAAATTATTTTTGGCACTTCGAGTGATCTAACTCGAAGACAAGACTTTGGACCAGAAGAAACATTGATTGTGCGAGATGGACGTATTCAAATTCAATGTGAGAAAATAGAATTTTAGAAATCAACAACGTACGAAAATTTTGAGCCCTACTGACACTCTCTTACCAGCAGTAGTGTGAGACCGAGGAGTGTTAATGTAAAAAAAATTAGTGCAATTATCCCAAAATTTTGACGGAGCCGTTCTAGCCCATTGCAACCAACCAAGTCAGGACAAACTCAGTTTACGACAAGAAGAGCCAGTAAAAGTTCTCAAGCGACAAATGCTTGTCATATTTCATAATTGTGCTAGCCTGCTAAAATCAAACCACCTGGATAAATGTCCGTCAAAGAACAATGTTGTGTTTGTAACAATTTTAGCGGACGAGCTCATTTTGACAATTACCGAAAACATTGAGGTTGATCAACCTGAAGGATTGGACGAAATTTTACAATTTGAAACAAATATTTTCCGACAATTCGGTAATAAAGAAGACGGCAATAAGTTTGGCGTGTTTGCTTCCAGGACGGTTTGGAATCGAACGGCATAGAAAAATCGGAAACTTACTTATATTGCATTGGAGATGCGCCGTTGGCGAACTCAATTCCAGTCAGACTACACGAGTACGTTCTCATTCAATTCATGATAGAAGTTTCACCATCTGAAATTGAGCAGTGTAGTGTTGAAAACGTTAGTCGTTCAATAGTAATTTCCAAAAGATAATCAACTTGATCTCACAAAGTTAACATTCAGAGTGGTTCTAAAGATTATCCAAGGGTGACAGACTGTGCCAAGGATAACACCTACTAATAGATTAATTTAGCATCACGAGTAACAGTTGATTGACGGCTTGCAATTTGAACTAAATAACACTATACGACACTTCCCCTTCAATAGATGAAACTTTAGATGACTGAAAATATAACGACATATGTTGATTATAAATGACTGATAAGGAAATACTGACTGCATGTTTGAAGAATGATAAACGACTTTTCTGACAACAAGTTTTATCAACTAAAAAAGGATCACTTAGCAGTGATGGCGTTTGAGTTTTAAGTCACAAATGACCAACCCTCTCCCTGGGCTAGAAAGTTTGTTTATGGTTCAGTTTAACTATTTCTTTAAGGTCACTTCTTTCCCTCTTTTTCATTCTGATTGATGAAGTCAATCATCACCCCTCCCATCTTGGTAACCGCAGTTCTTTTTCTTCCGCTTCTTCGAGACGCTGTAGATCCTGTTTCGTCCTGGCTATCCCCCTGACTGCTATACGAAACCAGTCTGGCCTTCCTTGTCGTTCCCTTCTTTTTACCTGGTGCTGGCAATGACGCTGGCAGTGACTGGTCCCCTGGATTTGGCGCTGATGGATCCCTTGGATTTCTGTTCAAAGCGCCGCTGAGTGCCGGAATTGTGTCTTGGTCGCTTCCAATATCCACGTCTGTTTGTGTTATTGCTGTTGGTCCTGTTTGTGCTATTGCTGTTGATGTCTCAGCGCATGGTTGTTTTGCCCGTTTGACCAAAATAATCGGCAAATCTTCGCTATCTTCCGATTCAGAACCACTGTTCTCAAATCGGCGCCCGGTTTTCTTCCTTTGCTTTTCTGGAGCAATTCGTTTTGTCGCTCGCTCTTTAACCTCACGCGGGGTTGGCGGTCATAAAACCGAATGTGATACTGCTTTTGTCTTTTTTGACTTTGGCTTTGTGGCCACCCCCGATTTTCTAAGCACAACTCCATTATTTAAAGTTAACGTATGAGCACTTTCTGCTTTAACTTTCGAATGAAGTTGTTTATACCTTTTGAGATTTCGGTTTCCAGTTTGGTGGAATATTAATCCAGAGGCTCCCAGTTTTCTGCTGGTGCTTGCGGATTTGAGGATTGACGGTTCGTCGTTTTGTTGGCTGATTGCTCATTGGTCAGCCGGCGCGCGTGGTTCCTATGCTTAATGCGTATGCCAAATCCGATCGTACGCCCCAGTTCGTGTCAGTAGGGTGTGGCATATACATCGCATTTGGGTCGGCGTCATCTAAACAAGAATTTTTTGTTTTTATAACCCGTGACCAGTCCAGATTTTGAAGAGATGGTTTTTTAGTAAGGTTCCGTAAGACCGTGTTCAATTCTCAACCATGATGCGCCTCGATTGGTGAGACTTTTCATGTTGCATTCTTTGAAAATCTGAGAGCACCAAGGGCCATTTCGATCATTTTTTCCAAGGGTTTGGGATATTTTTCCTGGACGAAAGTCAGAATAGAGTTTTAAGGACTACCAATGGCACGCTCGACGCACCCAGTTGCCCGATGATCGTTCACTGGTGATTTTATGATTTCCGTGCCCTCCCCATTACAGAATGCTTTAATCTCGTTTGACATTAAACTCGTTCCCTGATCCACGTGAATTTGTCTTGGCACCCCATGATTTGTTAAATAACTTTTAAAAAACTTCAGTTTTTTATCAGACCGATTATTTCCACAGACCATTGCCAATGGCCAACGAGAAAACCGATCGACCGCCACTAACACATATTTCCGGGATTCGTTTAAATAATTAATGGAGCCCTTCGTTGAAATAATTTAAAGTTCTTAACGGCGGCGGTACATTCGGGGCAATCTTCAGCCATTAAAGCTATTGATCAACAAGTATAAGGGTACCAAACGTCTTTTGCGGCATCAAACATATTGGTTTTTCTGTGGTGGTAGGCATGAATTCGATTGTTAGTTGCAGTTTGGAGGTTCATGGGTATTACCAGTTTTTCATCCATCCACAATACATTTCCCTTGAGATAAAAATCGTTGACGAAATGGAAATAATAACGGTTCATAGATTTAATTTTTTCATGAATGTTAGGATCCTGTGAAACTATGAGGTCGCAAATTGCGCTCAGTTGGGGGTCAAAAACATAATTAGATTCGATGAATTTTAGATTAAACAAGTCAGGTAAAGAGGTAATCTTATTAACGATCTTGCAATTCCGAGGAATAATTGACATACATATTGAATTTGTATCCACGGATGATATTGTCTCGCCTTTGAATGCCGAGAGTAACGAAAGGGTAGTGTTTGTCCGAACTTATTTTGTTTCTTTAGTTATGGCGTCTAGAGATATATTATTCTGCGGTAATTCTTCAATCTCATCACTGTTGCTGTTTAGACTCGGGTGTTGCTTCAAGAATTTCTGCCGTTTTTTCATATTTCTATCCATTTCGGTTCGAGGTTCTGAGTTTTGGAATTTAGAACTTGATGGATTTAAACAATTTTTCTTTGATTGAGTAATAGCACCAACTAATTTACTGCGTATTTCGCGTTGCCGTCGGTTTAAACCATTTGTTCGATTCTGATTGGTCGATTTCCTCTCGCATGGCGTTCCGCCCTCTACCGGACAAAACTTTCAATCTATTTATAGGTTGTTTACTTTCCGCTTTGATATGCGGTCTCTTGGATTGATAATTGGAGGATTTGTATACCCTGGATGCACTACTATCATTGAAACCGAGAGCGGCACGAATTAAGTTGATCTTTTCCACAGTAAACACGTACTAATTAGCGTTGCTTCTCTACTTGGATGACGTGATAAAAAGTCCGCCACCCCGATTTTCGCCCCTGGTTTATGTTCAATTTGAAAATCAAAGGGAATGAGCCGATCTAACCAACGCGTCAAACGGCTAAACATCGTCTTGTTTTTCTTATTGTTACCGTTTAACAGAGAAATTAACCCTTTGTGATCTGTCACGATTAAAAAATTCCGGCCCAGCATGTAATTTCAAAAATATTCAGCCCCCCACACAACTGCCATCATTTCCAATTCATTTGTTGAATATTTCTTTTCCGCTTCGTTAAGATATCTTGAGGCAAAAGAAATAGGTCGCCACCCTTCCGGTCTTAACTGTTCCAGTACGGCACCTAGCCCGTTATGACTTGCGTCGCACACTATACGAATGTCCTTGCGGATATCGAAAATAGCAGTTCAACACTGTTAGAAACTCGTTCCTTAAGATTTTCGAACGCGTTCTGACATTCGGGGGTCCAAATGTATTCATTACTTTAACTGAGTAATAGTCGCAACGGCGCGGATGATTCAGCTAACGCTGGCAAATACTTATGAAGACTGTGTATCGACCCCATGAAAGATTTTAACTGCGTCAGAGTCGGCGGCGGCGTTAGCGCTTCTATCGGTTCTGTTTTCGGTACCAATGGAGTTATTCCAGTAGATGTTATTTTGTGGCCTAGCCAATCGCATTCCCGTTGGGCGAACTAGAATTTTGTTAGTTTTAGAGACGTATTTTCCTGATCCAGTTTTTTTATAGAATTTTCTCTACCGTTGCTATATGGTCGATCGCGGTTCCCTAGGTTACAACCAAAATATCGTCGATGAACGCATGCGCTTGCGGATATTCTACGAGAATATAATTCATTGCGCGTTGGAATTCCGCTGGCATGGTAGTCAGACCAGAGAATCCGGGCTTGAACCGGTACATACCCGTCAATTGAACTCCAATGAGAGAAAAATTGCATTGTACACTTGTTTCAGCGCTAAACGGCAGTTGACCATACGCATATAGTAGATCCATCGTTGTGAAAAATATGTCCCCTAATTTTTTTTTCTAATCGTCTGTCCCACTATGTCCATTAATTGTTCAATATTCGGCATTTGGTATTTGTTCTTTTGCGCTTGTTTAATTAGTTCCCTTGACTCGAGCGCTAGTTTTACGGACCGATCCTTCTCTACTGTTATTACGATTAGAGACACAAAGTATTTATCCGAGCATTCCGTCATATTTTCGATATGACCCTGTTTCAGTAGTTTATCAATTTCAGTATCCACTTTTTTTGCAATAAAATTGGAACTCGTCGTCCCTTTTGTTGTACTGATGTGATTTTTTCAAAAAATTCTGCTTGCACTTTATAATTTCTTATTTTCCCTACCCTATTGAAAAGGTTTGAAAACTGCTTACTGAAATAGGTTTGCCAAGAGTCCAACTCCCCCTCTGGCTCCTATTTTTCCTGATCCACTTCATCGTTGGACATTATCTGGTCCCCTGGTGATTGTTGAACCAACTGTAGTCCTAGTTGAGGCATCAAGTCTGTTCCAACTATCGATGGGCGGTTTCCTCCTTTTACTTTTATCCTGGCGTTTATCTTCCAGCCATTGGATTCTATGGTTACAGCCATTGTTCCAATCATCTGCAGTGGATTGTTCCCATAATCCCGAAATGCATTGTCCTCCTCCGAAAGGGTATCCAGTTTAATTCCCGCAGCTCCCAGGGTTCTTCGCACACGAGTAGATTTCCCATTTATTCTAATCGGCAACTGTGCCCCAGCGACTTTTAATTCCGTGAATCGTTTATGTTTCATTGCCATTACCATGTAATCCCCGTCAGAGCAGCTTGAGTCCCACGAATGTACCACTGGATTCTTATCAACCCATCCAATGGAGCTTGCATGTTGCGACGCTTCTTCATCCGCTGAATTCTCCAGATGCGTATCGTCAAAATTCTCACGTATCATTCCTACTGCTCCCCGTCCTCGCTGATTTCCACACTTCCCCCTACAGGTAAGTTCGAAATGTCCAATTTAATGACAAAAGTTACACGTAACTCCTTTTACGGGACATCTATCCAAATGTTCTCTTGTAAAATTTGGTTAGTCGCAGTTGTAGCATCGATTGTTTTGGAGCAAATTCCCACCTCGGTTTGAGCCTCGCCCTTGGTATGAGCCTCGGCCCCTTGCGCGATTGTTACCATATCCTCCACGGATCGTTCCGACCGGTTCTGATTTAATCTGGATTCCACCTCCTGATCATGATCCTTGGGTTCCCACCGATCCCGTGGCTACATAAGATGTGGCGTATTTGTTACCCCGCTCGTACGAGAGGGCTATCCGATAAACTTCCTCCGGTGTTTTCGTTGACCTGGACAATTCCTTTTGTGCTTCACGGTTATTCATATTTACAATGAATACATCCCTCAGTATACGATTCTCCAATGCTCCGAAATTGCATCGGGCTGCCAGTCCGTTCAGTACGGAATGAAATTGCTCCAAACTTTCATTGATGAATTGTGTCCGCGAGAGAAGCTGGAATGTCTCGTATGTCTCGTTCCTTTCCTTCTTGAATTCCGTCTCCAGTACGTCTATTATCCTAGGGTAACGAACCGTTGAGAGATCCAGATGTGGTCGTCTCTTGTGTAGTTCGTCTTGTCCTTTTTCCCCCAGACACAAATACAAATTTGAGATCAGTATTTGTTCTGATTCCAGTCGATTCTTTCCATCAACTTCCTCGGGCAAAGCGATAACTTGGGCTGCAGTAAGAGTCGCTGCGAAATAGTAATTTTTCGGTTTTATTGAGTACTTAGCCACCATTCCCCATTGGAATCTGTCAATCCAGAATTCCCATATCATAGGCGGTTCAGTACATTTCGCTGGCCAAAATCCTGTAATGCCCAGTGAATTCTTCCCCTCCCCCCACCTGAGACTGCTGGCTGCGCCATGTTGAAAACGTTAGTCGTTCAATAGTAAATTCCAAAAGATAATCAACTTGATCTCACAAAGTTAACATTAAGAGTGGTTCTAAAGATTATCCAAGGGTGACAGACTGTGCCAAGGATAGCACCTGCTAATAAATTAATTTAGCATCACGAATGACAGTTGATTGACGACTTGCAATTTGAACTAAATAACACTATACGACACTAGTTTTGGCCATTATGACCAAAAAACTCTGAGAATTTCCCAGTGTTTTGGACGACAGTTTTAAGTTAAATGGACTCACTTTTGCGGATACCGGGAAAATGTTGGACCACCAACAACGCAGAAATTTTAATCAGAGAGGCAGTCCAAGGGATCTATTAGGAAATATCTTGTTACTGTCTTCGAGAATGAATAGAAATTCGACGCGGAAGTGTAAGGAACGCAAACAATACAATGGATGGTACGGTCGACATCTGAGCTAAATATTAACCAGAGCAAACTAGTTCAAAGTCAGTGTTTTCAGGAAAAACAAGGATCTGTGTAAACAAAATTGGGTAATTAAAAAATGAGAAGTAGAGTTACCTTTTCATCAAACGCTGCGCCTTCTTCAACTTAAAAGAAAACGAGTCCTGATCCGTGTATTCTCATAGGGGGAAGATACAAATTCAGCATTTTTTGGAGCAAAGGCACAGAGTCAAACTTCGAAAAAGCCTGGAAGATTTTTTGTTCTACCGACTGTGTTAACCGCAAAACGTGATGGGTTGATAAAACTGGCATTGAATTCCAAATTGATAAAAAAAAACAGATAAACCTGAATCGATACCAAATGCGAATCATAATTAGCGTAGGCCATTAGTGAAAACAGGTCAGACAGAATATGGTTTACTTTTAACGATCTTAACTGCGCATATTCGCAGATTTAGTATAACCAAGAGTTGTAAAATTAAGTTTTTTTGTCGAAGCCATAAATGTGGTCACTTTTCGCTTTAAGAAAGGTTTCTACGACTTGGTAGATACGCCTAACGAGTTTCAACGAGTGATAGAGTTAGTGTTAGTTTATATGCCGTGTGTTCAGGTATATTTAGACTAAATTCTGAGCTAGACTCGCTAATCTGAGGAACGTCTTGAATTGAAACCGAAATTGATTGAAATTTTAAATAGACGAGAATTTTGCGGCGGTCAAAAGGATCAAGTGATCATTTTTTGCAAATTAAATTAACGACTAGGTGTTGGGTGTCAAATGAGTCCAGCAGGATCTATTATGAAATAATATGTTGCCGTCTTTTGGATCAAAGTACAAAAAGGGAGAGTAGCGTTTGAAACGCGAACCGTGAAATAGATAGTGCGGTCGACATCTGTGCCTAATATTCACCAGTTCGACAACATTCTGATTGTCATTTTGTAATCCGAGGTATGTCATGGGCATGAAAACTAAGCGGATCGAATTGTTCAAAGGGTAAGAGACAAGAATTAAGCGATGATCATGTGGCATAAAGGTACATTTTTTGCGAAATATAAATAAAGTTGCTAGGTTTCAGGTTGTCAATTTAATCCAACGGGATCTATCAGGAAACAATGTGTTACCGTATTTGGTATGGAATCAAATACGACAAGCGAGAGTAACAAATGCGAACAAGGAAATGGTTGGTGCGGTCGACCTCTGAGCCAAATTTTCACCAGTGGAATTTATTTAACTAATTGATTTTTAAGGGATCTCTGGGCCCCTTTCTGGGCCCCTAACTATTCTGGGCCCCTTTTAAACTGGTAACGGATCACAAAGCATTGATATCTTGTATTTCGGGAAAAAATTGCTAAATCATCACTGTCCCGTTAAGTTTGTTGGGTAGATTGGTTACCTCCGTTTGATTACAAATTAGAACATAACCCGGACAAAAAATTTTGGTTTTGCGGATTTTTCAACTAAGCACAGAGTGAATATGGCTCCAAAATTTTGCAAACTAGGCATTAAAATCCGTGCGACGCAAGTGATTGTAGTTCATTGTTCAAAAACACCACCAGCTGAAAAAAAAATGGGTTATTGAGCTTGCAAAATAACTTCATGTGCAGCATAAAATTGGTAAGAGAATTACGTATTTAAAAAGAAAGTGCAGCAAGCAAACAAACAACAATGTGTTATGATCATATTTGCTTTTTGAAAGACCAACGCACTATCTTTGTTCGTAAATGCATGTGTATACACCCAAAGAAATGGCCAATAGTTTGAATGAATCAAAACCAGACATCAGGCAGGATGCCAGAGATTTACCTGCCAACAATTTGCACAGCACGAATTCAATTCGTGAGTCTTTGGCTGATTTCATCGATATCTCGCAAGAAATGTTTCCCACAATTTAATTCATTGCGTTTCGGTCATAGCGTATAAAAGTTTTAACTAGTTTTTTGAAGGCTTTCAAATTTCAAAATTAGCAAAATGTTAACAGTTCAGAGGCCGTATTTATTCCATTTCTCCAACAATTGCATACATCGAACAGAATTTTTTTTTCCTGAAGGCAAAGTTGATAGAGCCTTCACAATTGCGAGACCCTATCATGATGAGATTGCACAATGTACAAGCCAGAAAGTTCAAGATGATGGCAATTATTTCTAGTTGGCTCACATAAACTGGCAGATTCAAATTACAGCCTCAAACGGCAAAGAACAAACAAAATTGAAATATGTCACACCGAAATGGGACATAACGCAATTAGTACAGAGGAAGAGCCTAATCAAAAACTTCACATAAGCTTTCTGGTACCACGACGACTGCGAGCAGACATTTACTTTTGAAGATTTATCAGTTCTGTAAATTTTCATCAATCAATTTATGATAAGAATAAAAACTTGTGTTTATCAAATAGAACATGGAAAAACGTATGGTAATAAGTGCATCAACGTGGGTAACACGTGCTGACAAAGGTCAGGGTACTGTAGTGAAACTAATCATAAGGTTTGTTCCAAAAAAACATCAAGTTGTTAATTGCACCAGTGGAAAACCATAGAGCGGCAGGTTTGACCAAAAAATACGTCAATGGCGTGTTTTTTTTTCAAAATTCAAAATCGACCCGAAAACATGCCTTTTGGTCGGACAACTATTCATCAGTTGATGGTGTGTTCTTTTTTTGAGGCACGTTTCGTTAGAAAATTGAACGCAGTTCAGAATACAAGTACTTGGACTGCATCACCAATCAGTTTGTCTCGGAAATTGATCTAGTTGTATTGGATAAGAACAAGAAGAGACTCCCAGCTAGATTCATTCATGTACGTATAAAACTCCGCTGACTCCAGAGGTTGATATACCAGTTTTGCGCAGGAAAATGCGGGAGAAGGCGGGAGATAATCGACTAACGTCGCACCCGTCTTGAGCTCACAGCAAAAAGATTACCAAACATTTCGAAAACCAGAAAAGATTAAAATTGGAACCATTATTTGAATTACTGAAATACATGTTGAGTTTGAGAGATGTGACCCATAAATCTGATATATCAAAAAATTTGGGTTCAAAAACGACGGTGGCAGATGGTCTGGTCTCTCAAGCGAAAGAAAACAACCAAGCGGCTCTGAAAACCGCATTTAAAAAAACCGCAGAAAAAGCGCCCATCCCGCACCGGAGTTCCATGGATAATAATTTGGATATTGAATTTTCGTGGTCTGTCTCAATAAATTTCGATAATAATTGATTATAATCGATTAAAAATGGATTATAATGAAACTATTTTTCTAATCAATAAAATCCGAATATAATCGATTATATTCGAAAGTTTCGAAAATGAAACTTGTTTTCGAGGCAAAATAATCCATTTTTAATCGATTGTAATCGATTATAATGGATTTTTTCGAGGGGTTATTCTTGAAATTTACAATTTTATTCAAAATTATCTCATTTCCTGTTTAGTGCAGTTGCTACGAATTACGTTTCATAAAATGTTACATTTCAGAATAAAATTTATATTTTTTTGTCTCTACTTTTTTTAAACTAAGTTTAACTAACACTTCATTTCACTGTTTTTTTTTCAACCAAAACCCTAATAAAACTAAATTTTCAAGGGTTGGAGTTAGATTTTCATAGCTTCCCCCACCGGAGTTCCATGGATAATATATATAAGTTTTCTTAACCCATTTTTTTAACCCCCCCCTCCCCCAGTTTAACGCCCCACCCCCACCCCCCCCCCC